>NW_026571541.1:37272492-37277492 GCF_026225935.1 Boleophthalmus pectinirostris
ACCAGGACTAAACCAGGACTAAACCAGGTCTAAACCACTACTAAACCAGGACTGAACCGGGTATAAACCAGAACTAAACCTGGACTAAACCAAGACTAAACCAGGTCTAAACCAGGTCTAAACCAGGACTAAACTCAGTCTAAACCAGGTCTAAACCAGGACTAAACCAGGACTAAACCAGGTCTAAACCAGGACTAAACTCAGTCTAAACCAGGTCTAAACCAGGACTAAACTTGGACTAAACCTGGACTAAACCAGGACTAAACCAGAACTAAAACAGGACTAAACAAGGACTAAGCCAGAACTAAATCAGGACTAAATCAGGACTAAAACAGTACTAAAACAGGATTAAAACAGGACTAAATGTGGACTAAACCAGAACTAAACAAGGAGTAAAGCCGAATTAACCAGGACTCAACTAGGACTCAACCAAGACTAAACCAGAGCTAAACCAGAACTGAAGCAAAACTAAACCAGGACTAAACCAGAACTAAACCCTGACTCAACCAGGATTAAACCAGGATTCAACCAGAACTGAACCAGGACAGGGAACACTCGGTGCTTTCAGTGTCGTCTATAATTAATAAAAACACAGACGTAACTCTGGTTTTCTCTTGGTCTGAACTTTTTTCTAAACACTGGAAGAGTTTCTGTAAAAATCTTTCACATTTCTTCTCGTGTGATGTTTCCGGTTCTTTCTCAGGGACTCTCCCGTACCCGAACCTGCAGACCTCCGAGGCCGTGGTCTATCACATCTGCATCGGACACAAGAACTCCAACCCCGAAGGCTGCCGGCCCGAGATGTGAGATGATTTATTATTTTACCTTTACATTTACACATTTACATTTATTTTATTTTATTTACTTTTATTTTATCTTACTTACTTTTATTTTATTTTATTTACTTTTATTTTATCTTACTTATTTTTATTTTATTTACTTTTATTTTATCTTACTTACTTTTATTTTATTTACTTTTATTTTATCTTACTTACTTTTATTTTATTTACATTTATTTGGTTTTATTTACTTTTATTTCATTTACTTCTTATTTTATTTACTTTTTTTTTATCATACTTACTTTTATTTTATTTACTTTTATTTTATTTTATTTTACTTTTATTTTATTTACTTTTATTTTTTTTATTTTATTTACTTTTTTTATTTTATTTATTTATTTACTTTTATTTTATTTTATTTACTTTTATTGTATTTAATTTAATTAAATTTTTTTATTTTTATTTTATTTCATTTATTTTTATTTTATTTTATTTACTTTTTATTTTATTTACTTTTATTTGATCTTACTTACTTTTATTTTATTTACTTTTTATTTTATTTACTTTTATTTTATTTTTATTTTACTTTTATTTTATTTACTTTTATTTTTATTTTATTAACTTTTATTGTATTTAATTTAATTTAATTACATTTTTTATTTTTTTATTTTTTTCATTTATTTTTATTTTATTTTATTTACTTTACTTTTATTTTATTTTATTTACTTTTATTTAATTTAATTAATTTAATTTGATTTCCTCTTGATTTCCTGGCGGGTCAGTCTTCACGTGATGAGGGACTGCTGGCTGGAGCCGTACACTCTGAGACCGTCCTTCTCCGACATCGTGAGGATGCTCGAGAACATCATGGAAAACGACGCGGTAAAAATATTAAAATATAAAAATACTAAATAAAATCTTTCTGTTTTGTAAAAATTTTAAGTTTAATTCTGTTTCTTGTTCAGGATTATGTGGATGTAGAAAATCCAGAACCACAGAACGAAGCAAAATATCACCGAGCCAGTCTCCAGGGAGACCAGGACTAAACCAGGACTAAACCAGGACTAAACCAGGACTAAACCAGGACTAAACCAGGACTAAACCAGGACTAAACCAGGACTAAACCAGGACTAAACCAGGACTAAACCAGGACTAAACCAGGACTAAACCAGGACTGAACCAGGACTGAGACAGGACTAAACCAGGACTAAACCAGGACTAAACCAGGACTGACTAACCAGGACTAAACCAGGACTAAACCAGGACTAAACCAGGACTAAACCAGGACTAAACCAGGACTAAACCAGGACTAAACCAGGGACTAAACCAGAGACTAAACCAGGACTAAACCAGGACTAAACCAGGAACTAAACCAGGACTAAACAGAGACTAAACCAGGACTAAACCAGAGACTAAACCAGGACTAAACCAGAGACTAAACCAGGACTAAACCAGGACTAAACCAGGACTAAACCAGGACTAAACCAGGACTAAACCAGGACTAAACCAGGACTAAACCAGAGACTAAACCAGGACTAAACCAGGACTAAACGAGGACTGAACCAGGACAAAACCAGGACTAAACCAGGACTGAACCAGGACTAAACCAGGACTAAACCAGAGACTAAACGAGGACTGAACCAGGACTAAACGAGGACTAAACCAGGAATAAACCAGGACTAAACCAGAGACTAAACCAGGACTAAACCAGAGACTAAACGAGGACTGAACCAGGACAAAACCAGGACTAAACCAGGACTGAACCAGGACTAAACCAGAGACTAAACGAGGACTGAACCAGGACTAAACGAGGACTAAACCAGGAATAAACCAGGACTAAACCAGAGACTAAACCAGGACTAAAACAGGACTAAACCAAGAATAAACCAGGACTAAACCAGAGACTAAACCAGGACTAAACCAGGAATAAACCAGGACTAAACCAGGAATAAACCAGGACTAAACCAGAGACTAAACCAGGACTAAACCAGGAATAAACCAGGACTAAACCAGGACTAAACCAGGACTGAACCAGGACTGAACCAGGACTAAACGAGGACTAAACGAGGACTGAACCAGGACTAAACAGAGACTAAGCCAGGACTAAACCAGGATTAAACAAGAACTAAACCGAGGACTAAACCAGGACTAAACCAGGACTAAACCAGGACTAAACGGGGACTAAACCAGGAATAAACCAGGAATAAACCAGGACTAAACCAGAGACTAAACCAGGACTAAACCAGGACTAAACCAGGAATAAACCAGGAATAAACCAGGACTGAACCAGGACTAAACGAGGACTAAACGAGGACTGAACCAGGACTAAACAGAGACTAAGCCAGGACTAAACCAGGATTAAACCAGGACTGAACCAGGACTAAACCAGGATTAAACCAGTATTAAACCAGCAGCAGAAAAAGCTTTTTTTATTGTGAATTATTATTATTTTTTTTATATCAGTCTATTTCTGTTCCTATTTATTTTATTTTATTTTATTTTTTATCTTGTAGCTGAAATCAAATCTGATATGCACAGATTTTTAGTTTTCTTAAGACTTTATTTAAATATTTTCAGTTTTATACATATTTATATTCACTTACAGATACAAATATAAACAAACATGCTCAGTCTGATTTTTTATACAGAGATTTTTTTTTTTGTAAATGTATAAAAAGTCTGTCAAAAATAAATAAAAGCTGAATTAAATGTACTTAAAGTGTGAGTACTTTGTTTTGTTATGTAGTGGGCGGCGTGTAGAGGGGCGTGATTGACAGGTGGAGCAGCCAATCAGAGACAAGCATCATCTGTCGGTATCAAAACAAACACGGCTGAGAAAAAACAAAGAAAAACACGAAGGATTTTGTTTGTAAATGGTGTAGTGTAAAGTAGCGAAAATTGTACTCAAGTAAAAATAACGTTACTTCAAAATAAACTTGGGGAATTCCAGTGTTGCAACGCCAAGTAGAGCAGGAGAAAAAGAACAAACTCCAATATTAATAATTCACATCAAGAAAAATAAAACCATAAAGATTTACAACAGACACAACACCGAGTCAGAAGAAAAAAAACACAAGGACCAAACCAGGACTAAACCAGGTCTAAACCAGGACTAAACCAACTAAACAGGACTAAACCAGGACTAAACCAGGACTAAAACAGGACTAAACAGGACTAAACCAGGACTAAAACAGGACTAAACCAGGTCTAAACCAGGACTAAACCAGGTCTAAACCAGGACTAAACCAGGTCTAAAACAGGACTAAAACAGGACTAAAACAGGTTTAGACCAGGACTAAACTAGGAAAGAACCGGGACTAAACTAGCACTAAACCAGGACTAAACCAGAAATAAATCAGGACTAAATCAGGACTAAACCAGGACTAAAACAGGTCTAAAAACAGGACTAAACCAGGACTAAACCAGGACTAAAACAGGACTAAACCAGGACTAAACCAGGTCTAAAACAGGACTAAAACAGGTTTAGACCAGGACTAAACTAGGAAAGAACCGGGACTAAACCAGCACTAAACCAGGACTAAACCAGAAATAAATCAGGACTAAACCAGGACTGAACCAGGTCTAAACCAGGTCTAAATAAGGACTGAACCAGAATTAAACCAGGACCAAACCAGGTGTAAAACTGGTCTAAAACAGGACTAAAAGAGGAGTTAACCAGGACTAAACCAGGATTAAACAAGGACTGAACCAAGACTAAACCAGGATTAAACCAGGACTAAAACAGGACTAAACCAGATCTAAACCAAGTCTAAACCTGGACTAAACCAGGTCTAAACTAGGTCTAAACCAGGATTAAAACAGGACTGAACTAGGACTAAACCAGGACTAAACCGGGACTGAACCAGATCTAAACCAGGTCTAAATAAGGACTAAACCAGAACTAAACCAGGACTAAACCAGGTCTAAACCAGGACTAAACCAAAACTAAACCAGGTCTAAATCAGGACTAAACCAGAACTAAACCCGAACTAAACCAGAACTAAACCAGGAGTAAACAAGAACTAAACCAGGTCTAAATCAGGACTGAACCAGGATTAAAGACAGAGACAAACAGGCGGTGGATCCTGTAAGAAAAGTTCCACAGTGTACCTTTTATTATGATCATTTCCCCGCTCTTGAACTCACCACAGACTTGTCCGCTCGGCCCTGAACGCCTCACGGTGCCTTTTACCCCGGATGACGCCTTCACGCTCCCTCGGA
>NW_026571541.1:37282492-37367492 GCF_026225935.1 Boleophthalmus pectinirostris
AGACCTGGTTTAATTCTGTTTTAGACCTTGTTTAGACCTGGTTTAGTCCTGGTTTAATTCTGTTTTAGACCTTATTTAGACCTGGTTTAATCCTGGTTTAGACCTAGTTTAGACCTGGTTTAGTTCTATTTTAGCCCTAATTTAGTCCTGGTTTAGACCTAGTTTAGTCCCAGTTCAGTCCTGAAATAGTCCTGGTTTAGTCGTGGTTTAGTTCTGTTTTAGTCCTGGTTCAGTCCTGTTATAGTTCTGCTTCAGTCTTGTTTTAGTCCCAGTTTAGTTCAGGTTTAGTTCTGGTTTAGTTTTCTTTTAGTCTGGTTTTAGACCTGGTTTAGTCTTAGTTTAGTCCTAGTTTAGTCCCGGTTTAGTCCTGGTTCAGTTTTTGTTCTGTATCTCTACATAAAATCAACATGTCGAGTTTGTGTTTGAGTTGATCCCGAACAAATAACGAGAAGGAGAAACATTTGTGGATCAGAAGTTTGGAGATTTATTTCAAAACTGTAAATGAAAACAAACTGTACTTTATGAACACGACTCTATTTTTACATTTGAATAAACATTTTTACACTTTTATCTGATTTTTCTTTTCTAATCTAGGACTGTATTTTCTTACACACCAACTTTGAGTAAATATCAATATTGTTGTACTTTTGGGCCCTTGAGCAAGACACTTCAACAGCTGCCACTCACATGTTCAACCACTGACTCTTTAAGATCTGTTTTTTTATTGATTACTTTTTGCGCAATATCTGATAAAAGTTGGAGTTCTGCTCAGCGTCATGATGAAAAAACAGTTCCACCTTGTGATGTCATTAAGTGGTAATACAGGAAGTGCTCCATTGTGTTTGTAAACTCCACACACCTTCACTAGAATAAGTCCATGAATCTCACTGACTTCAGCTTTGAAATTGGAACTGTGAAAAACCTAAACATGTTTTTATTTTTTATTTATTCATAAAACATTAAAAACTGTTTGTACAATTTACTAGAATGAAACTTGTCTTAAATTTAACTCTCCAGGAGTTGCCAAAGTGCCCAGACTCATAAAACACATCTGTAGGGTCGATTCTGTGTAAGTTTTGGCTCGGGGCCGACACCTGCTTGTTTCGATGGAAATGTCGTTGCTCACCTACGACGGAGTATAAGGGTCGGATTTTTAGGAGGAAAAGCGCGAAGAAATCCTTCAAGGGTGGCTGGGGCTGGTCCAGGAAACCGGGGACAGAATGGCACAAGAGTGGGCAGAGAAAGACGCCGAGCGGGAAACACATCTGTCTAAATTGGTCGAAAAAATACAAGAGCTCAAGCAAAGCGGCAAAAAAACAAAGAAGAGGTGGAAATTCTCCCCGCGCTCGTGGTTTTCCTGCGGCAGGAACAAAGTTAGACCTGCCGTCTGCTCCTGCAGTCCTCACTGCAGTGAGTAGTTAAGAGCTGTAGGGGGCAGCAGTGTTCACTTACAGAGTGAGTGCGGCTGCCCTGCGTTCAGCGCCTGGGCTGTGGGAGGTTGATATTGGAGTAAGTGGTTACGAGCTGTAGGGGGCAGCACTTTGTAATATTTCCACAAATTCTCCTCAGTGACATTTTCCTCCAAACACACAAAGAGGCTCTTGAGGCACAAAGATTAATAGTGGGACCGGTTACTCAAATAATCCTGCACTTTGTCGTACAAGCACCAAATTTGGCATGGTTGTAGCTTAGAACCCCCTCTTTCAGAAAAGCACGTGAGCCACCTAAAAAAAACTCAATGGCCGCCAATTTTCAAGATGGCCGCCATTTCTATATCAAAAGTAAACTTCTCCACATTGATATTGTTTTGATCATCCTTGTGCTGTGAATATGGCCTAGAAATGGAAATGTTTGTATTAAACAATAATAAAACATAAAATACAAGTAAACAATTGGAAAATCCATCAATTTTCTTCTGCTTATCCGGGGCCGGGGCGCGGGGGCAGCAGCCTAAGCAGAGACTCCCAGACTTCCTTCACCCAGACACGTCCTCCAGCTCCTCCGGGGGAACCTCGAGTTGTTCCCAGTCCAGCTAAGAGACATAGTCCCTCCAGCGTGTCCTGGGTCTTCCCCGGGCCTCCTCCCAGTGGCACATGCCTGGAACAACTCCTGAGGAGGAAAAACTGTTATTGACCATTGTAAATCTATTTTTGCTGTATGGCTTTCCAGATATTGTGCGTTCAGATAATGGTCCACAATTTGCATCTGAAGCATTTCAAACGTTTGCTCAAACATGGTGTTTTACGCATGTTACATCTCGTCCCCACTTCCCACAAAGTAACGGGGAGGCAGAGCGTGCAGTCAGGACTGTCAAAAACTTACTCAAAAAGTCTAGTGATCCTTACCTAGTTTTAATGGTTTACTGTGTCTCACCTGTGGCCAGTGGGTATAGTCCTACTGAACTGCTCATGGGTCAAAAGATACGTACTACCGTTCCTGTCATTCCTTCTCAGCTCCATCCAAACGGAGCCGATTTGGGAAAGGTGAAAAGTAGAGAACAGACTTATAGGCTAAAACAGTCACAGAACTATAACAAAAGGCATAGAGCTCACGACATGCCCAATCTGCAGCCAGGTGAGCATGTGTGGGTCAAGGACCTGCAGCAGAGAGGAACTGTGGTGTCCACTGCAGGAACACCCAGGTCCTACGTTGTGGAAACACCGAGTGGCCGTCTCCAGAGAAACAGGTATCATCTGTCCCGCACACCGGTGGCTCCACAGCTGCACATCGCTCTTCCAGATACATCTTCAGATAACTGCCATGCAGAGACTCAACCAGTTTCACCTGAGATACCCCCTGACTCCACCCAGCAGTCTCCACAGTCTGAGAGACGCTATCCTGCCCGGCTCAGAAAAACACCAGAGTATTTGAAAGACTATGGTACTTGAGTTGAAGAGGGTTGGGGCAGAATAATCCCCATTTTCAGACCAAGGGGTTTGGGCAGTTTACTACCACAGAGTATAAGGGTCAGATTAAAAAAATGATGCTGGCGCTACGAGAATAAAGTCGTAACATTTCAATATTAAAGTCGTAATTTTACAAGAATAAAGTCGAAGTTAAAATAAAGTCGTAATATTATGAGAATAAAGTTATAATATTACGAGAATGAAGTCGTAATAAAATCAAAGTCAAAGTGAAAAATGCAGAAGAAGAAGAAACTTATTTTTCGATATAAAACCAAAAATAAGAAAACTAAAAAAACAACAATTTTCTTCTTTATTTGCGCCTCTGGACTGAACCAGGACTGAACCAGGTCCGGGACCAGACCGGGACTGAGACCAGGACATAGACCGGGACCAGACAAGGACTGAGTACAGGACCAAGACTGAGACCGGGATCAGACCAGAACTGAGACCAGGACTGAGACCGGGACCGAGACCGGGACCAGACCAGGACTGAAAACAATTTAGTCCTGGTTCAGTCCTGGTTCAGTCCTGGTTCAGTCCTGGTTCAGTCCTGGTTCAGTCCGTATGTGGCGCATTAGTCCTGCATCGCATTTTAAAGTCACAGAAACGCCGTTTCCCATTTCCGTGACTTAAACCAGGACTAAACCAGGATTAAACTGTTTTCAGTCCTCGTCTGGTCCCGGTCTCAGTCCTGGTCTGGTCTCGGTCTGGTCCCAGTCTCAATCCTGGTCTTAGTTCTGGTTTGGTTCTGGACCTGATTCAGTCCTGGTTCAGTTGAATGAACGAATGATACACGGATTCTTCTCCTTTACAAAATGCTCCAAATTCTCCACAGCTCCAGACTCAGACTCATTCAGACTTTCTGAGCAGCCGATATTCTCATAATATTACAACTTTATTTTGACTACGACTTTATTCACATAAAATTACAACTTCATTCCTGTAAATTTACGACTTTATTCGCGTAAAAGTACGACTTTTTCTGGTTTTGACTTTATTCTCATAATATTACGACTTTAATGTCGAAATGTTACGACTTTATTCTCGTAGCGCCAGCATTTATTTTTTGTTTTTTTATCTGACCCTTATACTCCGTTGTACTCACCTCCTAGGACCTGGTTTCCACACGTGTAAACATTTATGTCCAAGACATTTTGGGTTGTTCAAACACTTTAGAAATAGTTTTTGCAAATCATTATTCAATTGTGACTTTATTGTGTTCCATCAAATGATTAAAAGCATAAACTGAATGTTTTATAAATGATATGTGGACATAATTTTTCTCAGAAACTACATCATGTAAAAATCAATTTTTTTTTTTTTTTTCCTCCTCAGGTCCTTATGAGCCCAAATAACAAAGACAAATCAATAAAGCCGCAAGAGTTTGGGTCCTGGGAGATTAAACAGCTCCACTTTACATTTATTCAATTACAGGGGGTTAAAAAAAAATACAAATACATTCTGACTGTGAGCGGTGTCGCCTCTCCACAGATCTGACCTGCAACTTGGTCTGGTTTGGTCTCCATGAAGATAGAAAGGTTTAAAGACATACTGTGGAACATTCCAGACAAAGCAATAATAATAATCTCCATGGAGAAAAGCGTTTGACGGACGTTCCACCAGAAAAGTTACACAATGCAAATTTAACAATGTTGTTAGGGACAGGGACTGGGACAGGGACAGGGGGACAGGGACATGTGGGACAGGGACAGGGACATGGGACAGGGGACAGGGGACAGGGACGGGACATGGGGGGACAGGGACATGAGGGACAATGGGGACAGGGACATGGGGGACAGGGACATGAGGGACAAAGGGACAGGGACAGGACAGGGACAGGGACAGGGACAGGGACAGGGACATGACAGGGACAGGGACATGGGACAGGGACAAGGGACAGGGACATGGGGGACAGGGACATGAGGGACAGGGACATGTGGGACAGGGACATGAGGGACAGGGACAGGGACAGGGACATGGGACAGGGACAGGGACAGGGACAGGGACAGGGACAGGGACATGGGGACAGGGACAGGCAGGGAATGACAGGGACAGGGACATGGGACAGGACAGGGGGACAGGGACAGGGACAGGGACAGGGACAGGGACAGGACAGGGAGGGACAGGGACATGACATGGGACAGGGGGACAGGGACAGGGGGACAGGGACATGAGGGACAGGGACATGGGGACAGGGACATGACATGGGACAGGGACATGAGGGACAGGGACAGGACATGGGGGACAGGGACATGGGGACAGGGGACAGGGACATGGGGGACAGGGGACATGAGGACAGGGGACAGGGACATGGGACAGGGACATGAGGGACAGGGACATGTGGGACAGGGACATGACAGGGACAGGGGGACAGGGACAGGGGGGGACAGGGACAGGGACAGGACATGGGACAGGACAGGGACAGGGACAGGGACATGGGGACAGGGACATGTGGGACAGGGACATGTGGGACAGGGACATGGGACAGGGACATGAGGGACAGGGACATGTGGGACAGGGGGACAGGGACATGTGGGACAGGGACATGAGGGACAGGGACATGTGGGACAGGGACATGAGGGACAGGGACAGGGGACAGGGACATGGACAGGGACAGGGACAGGGACATGGGACAGGGACATGGGACAGGGACATGGGACAGGGACATGTGGGACAGGGACATGGGACAGGGGGGACAGGACAGGGGGACAGGGACATGGGGACAGGGACAGGGACATGGGGACAGGGACAGGGACAGGACAGGGACAGGGACATGTGGGACAGGGACATGGGACAGGGACATGAGGGACAGGGAGGGACAGGGACAGGGACAGGGACATGGAGGGACAGGGACATGGGACAGGGACAGGGACATGAGGGACAGGGACATGAGGGACAGGGACATGTGGGACAGGGGGACAGGGACATGTGGGACAGGGACAGGGACAGGGACATGTGGGACAGGGACATGTGGGACAGGGACAGACAGGGACAGGGACAGGGGGACAGGGACAGGGGACAGGGACATGTGGGACAGGGGGACAGGGACATGAGGGACAGGGACATGTGGGACAGGGACATGTGGGACAGGGACATGAGGGACAGGGACATGTGGGACAGGGACAGGGACAGGGACAGGGACATGTGGGACAGGACATGTGGGACAGGGACAGGGACAGGGACATGGGACAGGGGGACAGGGACATGTGGGGACAGGGACAGGGACAGGACATGTGGGACAGGGACATGTGGGACAGGGACATGAGGGACAGGGACATGGGGACAGGGACAGGGACATGTGGGACAGGGACAGGGACAGGGACAGGGACAGGGACAGGGACATGGGGACAGGGACAGGGGGACAGGGACAGGGGGACATGAGGGACAGGGACAGGGACAGGGACAGGGACAGGGACATGTGGGACATGGGGACAGGGACATGTGGGACAGGGACATGTGGGACAGGGACAGGGGGACAGGGACATGTGGGACAGGGACATGAGGGACAGGGGACAGGGGGACAGGGACATGTGGGACAGGGACAGGGACAGGGACAGGGACAGGGGGGGACAGGGACATGTGGGACAGGGACATGTGGGACAGGGGACAGGGACATGTGGGGACAGGGACATGAGGACAGGGACAGGGACAGGGACAGGGACATGGGGACAGGGACATGAGGGACAGGGACAGGGACAGGGACAGGGACATGGGACAGGGACATGAGGGACATGAGGACAGGGACATGAGGGACAGGGACATGGGGACAGGGACAGGGACAGGGGGACAGGGACATGAGGGACAGGGGGACAGGGACATGTGGGACAGGGGACAGGGACATGTGGGACAGGGACATGAGGGACAGGGACAGGGACATGTGGGACAGGGACATGTGGGACAGGGACATGAGGGACAGGGACAGGGGGGACAGGGACATGTGGGACAGGGACATGAGGGACAGGGGGACAGGGACATGTGGGACAGGGACATGTGGGACAGGGACAGGGGACAGGGACATGAGGGACAGGGGGACAGGGACATGAGGGACAGGGGGACAGGGACATGTGGGGTCATGTCCTGACTGGGCTTCTTCATTTGCATTTTTCTGCTGCATTGGCCGCCAGTCGGCAGCAAATCTGGATCCTCATATATAACGCCAATATCTTAAATCAATTACATTTCTGTATTTATTTTGACCTAATCTAATGTATGAGAAATAAATAGCTTCCATAGATGTAAATGTTGACGTTTTAATGTTTATTTAAAGTTTATTTATTTTCTCAGAACGGCCGGTGTGCGTTTTGACAGCGGACTAACTGACGCAGCGGAAGGTTACGTGCGCAGGACGTTCTCCGCCGACGCACGGGTATAAAGGCCGAGGCGCGCTCTCATTTGCAGTATTGTGTCTGCGGCAGGACGCGCGCACCTGTCGTATTTTAACCAGAACAAACTGTACAGCTACTAAAACACTGTGGATTTAATCAAAACTGGACATTTTTACGGGAAATAACGCCAAGGGGACGTTTAACGGACACGTACGGCTGATTTCACCGCTAACCGCCAGCCTCTCCTGCCTTTTATTTCAGCACGAAGGGCGCAACCAGCTGACAATTTTGCGGATAAATAATTCATTTCTGGAGTAACGACAGTTTATTTTTTACAAACCGGACATCGCGACGCTCTTGGGGACCCTTTAAGCCCAACATCTAACGCCTTAACGTGACGAGAAGACAATGTTGACATCCTGAAAATATGTCAACAGCCTCAATGCGCGCAAATTTAAGATAATCGCGTAAAGTGCACGTGCTTTTATTGACCGGACACGTGAAATCTGCAAAAGTGGATGCTCCATTTGCATTTTTTTTTTTTTTTACCCCGTTATGTTCGCGGTCGAGCCGAAAGAGCAGCAGCTATGACGCGAGGAGCAGCGTCAGGGTTGTGTCACTGCCTCGCCGACAGATAGCTTCTCGTTTTTTGCACGGTTTTCCAATGTTTTGAGTCCGTGCACGCTCGGCATCATGTAGGGATCCGTGGCCATGCGTGATTCGTGCGTGGGAAAGCGTGTCTGCAGATGAATGCAAAGCCGGATCTGTGCTAAAAAAAAAACAAAAACAAAAAAACGACTAAAAATAACGCGTGCGATGCCGTGCTCGGTGTGCAGAGCATGAGAAGTGCCCACGTCCCGACTGCATCCTGTGTTTATGCAACATCCGAGGAGCCTGCGATGAAATAAACGACATTTTAAGTGGATTATTTGGAAAAAAAAAAGAAGACTCCATCCTTCCTCCTCGCATCTCTTCATCCCTTTTTTTTTTTTTTTTTTTTTTTTTGAGTCATCGCTGCAATGGAGTCCGTGGGAGATTTCGAGTACAGTAGGAAGGACTTGGTAGGACACGGGGCGTTCGCTGTGGTCTTCAAAGGACGCCACAGGAAGGTAAATAAATAAAAAAAAATAAAAATAAATAAATAAAAGGGCATTTGGGGGTGTGTTTTGGTGTGATCTAGGTCACTGCGGTGGAGACATATGGTTCGGCAGCGTCACGTTTTTTTTTTTTGTTTTTTTTTTTTGGAAGTGGGACGCCAGATTTTTACGGCGTCCTTTAACCCCACGCGCGCCACAAGAGGCTAAAGAGACTTGGAAGTGATGAAGTGCATCGTAAATACCTCAGATGACCTGGTTTAGACCTGGTTTAGACCTGGTTTAGATGTGTGGAAACGTTCTAGCTGTCTTCATAGTAAAGCTTAAGTTGGTCCTGGTGTGGTCCTGGTGTGGTCCTGGTGTGGTCCTGGTGTGGTCCTGGTTTAAATGTGGAAAAGTCCTAGCTGTCATCATAGTAAAACCCAGTGTAGTCCTGGTGTAGTCCTTTTGTAATCCTGATTCGGATAAGGAAATCCCAAGTTAGTCCTGGTTTAGTCCTGGTTTAGTCCTGGTTTAGTCCTGGTTTAGTCCTGGTTTAGTCCTGGTTTGGTCCTGGTTTAGTCCTGGTGTGGTCCTGGTGTGGTCCTGGTTTAGTCCTGTTTCAGATATGGAAAAGTCTTAGCTGTCATCCTAGTAAAGCCCAAATTAGTCCTGGTTTATTCCCAATTTATTCAGTTTATTCCTGGTTTATACTCGGTTCAGTCCTGGTTTTAGTGGTTTAGACCTAGTTTTGTTCTGGTTTAGACCTGGTTTAGACCTGGTTTAGTCTTTGTGTAGTCCTGGTTCAGATGTGGAAAAGTCTTAACTGTCATCCTCGTAAACCCCAAGTTAGTCCTGGTCTAGTCCTGGTTTATAGTATTGTTTTGGACCTAGTTTAGTCCTGTTTTAACCCTGATTTAGGTCATGTTTGGACCTGGTGTAGTCCTGCTTTAGTCCTGGTTTAGATGTGGCAAAATCTGAGCTGTCAACCTAGTAAAGTCTAAGTTTAGTCCTGGTTCAGTCCTGGTTCAGTCCTGGTTCAGTCCTGGTTCAGTCCTGGTTCAGTCCTGGTTTAGGTCTTGTTTGGACCTAGTATAATCCTGGTTTGGATATAGAATAGTCTTACCTGTCACTGTTGTATAAACAGAGCTTAGTCCGGGTTTAGTCCTGCTTTAGGTCTTGTTTGAACCTATAGTTTAGACCTGGTTTAGATCTGGCTTTAAAAGTTTAGTTAGTCCCGTTTTCATCTGGTTGTTCACAATAGTCTTCAGTGTTTTCAGACACGTTTGTGCTGTTGTGAGCGTTTTGAAAATATCAGGATTTATAATTTCAGTGGGATTTAAACAGAGTTGGATGAGCTCAGTGTCTCCAGTTACATCAGAATATCTGACCCCAGTGACTCTGCACAACCACTGGCCTTTTATTTTATTCAACACCTGTTTAGACCTGGTTTAGACCTGGTTTAGTCCTGGTTTAGACCTGGTTTAGACCTGGTTTAGACCTGGTTTAGACCTGGTTTAGACCTGGTTTAGTCCTTGGTTCAGTTCATGGTCTAGTCTTGGTTTAGTCCCTGGTTTAGTACAGGTTTAGTTTTGCTTTAGTCTTGGTCTAGTCCAGGTCTAGTCTTAGTCTAGTCTCAAACTAATCCTGGTCTAATCCTAGTCTAATCCTGGTCTAGTCTAGGTCTAGTCTCAATCTAGTCTCAGTCTGGTCTCGATCTAATCCTGGTCTAGTCTTGGTCTAGTCTTGGTCTAGTCTTGGTCTAGTCTTGGTCTAGTCTTGGTCTTGTTTCGGTCTAGTTTTGGTCTGGTCCTGGTCTAGTCTCAGTCTAGTCCTGGTCTCGTCCCAGTCTGGTCCCGGTCCGGTCCTGGTCTTTGCTCACTTGTGTTTGTGCTTTAATCCTTCTGTTCATTCATGAATCATGTGAATGAACTGATGTCGACATAAAGAACGGAGGACGAGAAAGACAGAGAGATGGAGAGAGAGATGGAGAGAGAGATGGAGAGAGAGATGGAGAGAGAGATGGAGAGAGAGATGGAGAGAGAGATGGAGAGAGAGATGGAGAGAGAGAAAGAGAGAGAAAGAAGGAGAGAAAGAAGGAGAGAAAGAAGGAGAGGAGATAAACAGGGAGGAGGAGATGATGAGAGAGAGACGGGTGATAAATGGAGAAATGGAAAGAAAGAAAGGGGGGGAGAAGGAGATGGAGAGAGGGGAAACTGAAAGGAGGAGGGAGGGAGCGAGGGAGGGAGAAGTGAATGAGTCAGGGGAGAGGGAATGATATAGAGAGAAAAGAGGGAGAGAGAGAGAGAGAGAGAAAGAGAGGAGAAAACAGGGAAGAGAGAGAAAGAGAGAGAAAACATGGAAGAGAGAGAGAAAACAGGGAGGAGAGAGAGAAAACGGGGAGGACAGAGAGAGAGAAAGAGACAGAAAACAGGGAGGAGAGAAAGAGAAAACAGGGAGGGAGAGAGAGAAAATGGGGAGGAGAGAGAAACAGAGAGGAGGAGAGGAGGAGAAAGTGAGAGGAGAGAGGAGGAAGGAAGGAGGTAGAGAAAACAGGGAGGAAGAGAGAGAATGAAAAGAGAGGGGGAGGGAGGAGTGAGTGAAGAGAGAAACAGATACAGAGAGAGGAAAACGGAAGGAGGAGAGAATGAGACGACGAGGAGGAGGATGGAGGGATGGAGATGGAGGGATGGAGATGCAGATGGAGGGATGAGATGCAGATGGAGATGGATGGAGGGATGGAGGGATGGAGATGGAGGGATGGAGATGGAGGGATGGAGATGGAGGGATGGAGATGCAGATGGAGGGATGGAGAGATGGATGTGGTTTAGAGACGGAGTGATGGAGACGGAGAGCAGGAGCCTGGTCTGTTTTTCCTCTCACTTGTGTAACACGTCCAGATTCATTCAGTGTTTCTGTTCCGTCTCTGGTGTTTACATTTACACAAACACAAAAAATACACAAGTTCACCTCATAAAATCTGAAAATAAAACTGAAATCTACTGTTTTATTTGAAATTAAATTAAAATAATAAACACTTAAATCTCCCGTATCACTTTAAATTGTGTCATAATGTTGTTTCCTCCTCAAAAACAAACCCGGAGTCCTGTTTCTACTTTTTATTTTTGTTTTAATAATACGAATTCTGTTCAAATTTCACATTTTAAATGCAAAATTTCAGAAATATTTGTACAGATTGTGATTTTGATTTAAGTAGATTAATTTTGTGGCCTTAATATTTATATTTAGTTAGAATTTAGTTCTACTGTGTTGTTTTTGTCAGAGGTTTTAGTGTGGATCTGTTTCTTCATTCACCTGGTTTAATTTGCATAAGTGGGCGGGGCTATGGACAGGTGTCTCTGCTCCTGTCTCTGCTCCTGTCTCTGCTCCTGTCTCTGCTCCTGTCTGCACTCTTGTCTCTGCTCCTGTCTCTGCTCCTGTCTGCACTCTTGTCTCTGCTCCTGTCTCTGCTCCTGTCTCTGCTCCTGTCTGCACTCCTGTCTCTGCTCCTGTCTCTGCTCCTGTCACTTCTTGTGTCACTCCTCCTGTCACTCCTCCTGTCATTTCTCCTGTCACTGCTCTTGTCACTCCTCTTGTTTTTGCTCCTGTCTCTGTCCCTGTCACTTCTCGTGTCTCTGCTCCTGTCACTTCTCCTGTCATTTCTCTGTCGCTGCTCCTGTCACTGCTCCTGTCTCTGCTCCTGTCTCTGCTCCTGTCACTGCTCCTGTCACTGTCTGTCTGTCACTACTCCTGTCCTGCTCCTGTCACTTCTCCTGTCATTTCTCCTGTCGCTGCTCCTGTCTCTGCTCCTGTCACTACTCATGTCTTTGATCCTGTCACTTCTCCTGTCAGTACCCCTGTCACTGCTCCTGTCTGTACTCCTGTTTCTGCTCCTGTCACCGCTCCTGTCTCTGTTCCTGTCTCTGCTCCTGTCACTACTTCTGTCTTTGGTCCTGTCTGTACTCCTGTCACCGCTCCTGTCTCCGCTCCTGTCTCTGTCTCTGTTTCTGTCTCTGTTTCTGTCTCTGTTCCTGTCACTGCTCCTATCTGTACTCCTGTCCCTGCTCTTGTTTTTGCTCCTGTCACTGCCCCTGTCTGTACTCCTGTCACTGTTTCTGTCACTGTCTCTGCTCTGCTCCTGTCACTGCTCCTGTCTCTGCTCCTGTCACTGCTCCTGTCTCTCCTGTCTCCTGTCTCTCTCTGTCTCCTGTCACTTCTCCTGTCTCCTGTCCTGTCACTGCCCCTGTCTGTACTCCTGTCTCTGCTCCTGTCTCTGTTCCTGTCTCTGTCTGTCTCTGTCCTGTCACTCTCCTGTCACTGCTCCTGTCTCTGCTCCTGTCTCTGCTCCTGTCACTGCTCCTGTCACTGCTCCTGTCACTGCTCCTGTCACCGCTCCTGTCACTGCTCCTGTCTCTGCTCCTGTCTCTGCTCCTGTCACTGCTCCTGTCTCTGCTCCTGTCACTGCTCCTGTCACTGCTCCTGTCTCTGCTCCTGTCACTGCTCCTGTCACTGCTCCTGTCACTGCTCCTGTCTCTGCTCCTGTGTAGTTGTAGTTTGGTTGATTTTCTAGGATTGGGGCACATGACTTTGGGATTTAGTAAATCTAGTTTGTGACAGATGCCCTCCCCTCCCCCTCTCTGGTCTGAGTCTTGGTCCTGGTCTTGGTCCTGGTCTTGGTCCTGGTCTGGTCTTGGTTTGGTTTGGGTCCAGTCTTGAGGCTCTGACCTACAAGCTTTATTCACACACTCGACGGAAGAAGAGACTGAGAATGAGGCACTTTTTTTATGTTTCCTACAAAAATTCAGTTCCGTTTTGATTCTGAAAAGTAACAATAAATAAAATAAACCCAAACACGGCATCGAATCTGTCCAGACGCTTTTTTACTAAACAAAAAAGGATCACGAGGTTTGTCCACACGGAGATAAATGAGCGCACGTGTCGGTAACAACAAAACAAAGAAAGAAAAATGGAAATCTGAAGCCAAAACACGAATCTGATCCACGACTTTCAAACATCGGACCAAAGATCTTTAATCAAACACAGACGGAAAAACAAGACACGAAGAATTACACTGTGGAATCTGATGATGGGTTTAAATAAAGGACAAGACCGAGGCTAAAACTGGGGACTAGACCGGGGACTTGGCTGGCCCTGTTTGGATTTGGTCCCCCGTAGGTTTCAGTCCCCCGTTAGTCGGTTTTATTTCCTTGACGTTTTAATCCCTCGTCGGGTTTTAGTTCCCCGTCGGTTTTATTTCCTCGAAGAATTTAGTTCCCTGAAGGTTTTAGTCGCTCAAAGGTTTTAGTTGCCCTGTTGTGGAACTTTTTAAAACTGAATATTCAACAACCATGTCGGTCTCGGTCCCCCGTCGGTTTTAGTCTCCGTCGGTTTTAGTCCCCCGTCGGTTTTAGTCCCCGTCGGTTTTAGTCCCCCGTCGGTTTTGTCGGTTTTAGTCCCCTGTTGGTTTTAGTTCCTCTTTGGTTTTAGTCCACTGTCGGTTTTAGTCCCCCGTTGGTTTTACTGTCTCGTCGGTCTTAGTCCCCCTGTTGTGGAACCTTTTTAAACTAAATATTCAAAACCCCCGTAGGTTTTAGTCCCTCGTCGGATTTAGTTCCTTGTGGGATTTAGTTCCTTGTCGGATTTAGTTCCTTGTCGGATTTAGTTCCTCGTCGGTTTTAGTCCCTCGTCGGATTTAGTTCCTTGTCGGATTTAGTTCCTCGTCGGATTTAGTTCCTCGTCGGTTTTAGTCCCTCGTCGGATTTAGTTCCTCGTCGGATTTAGTTCCTCGTCGGATTTAGTTCCTCGTCGGATTTTTCCTCGTCGGATTTAGTTCCCGTCGTTTTTAGTCCCTCGTCGGATTTAGTCCTCGTCGGATTTAGTTCCTTGTCGGTTTTAGTCCCCCGTCGGTTTTAGTCCCCCGTCGGTTTTAGTCCCCGTCGGATTTGGTCTCCCGTCGGATTTAGTTCCTTGTCGGATTTAGTTCCTTGTCGGATTTAGTCCTCGTCGGATTTAGTTCCTCGTCGGATTTAGTTCCTCGTCGGATTTAGTTCCTCGACGGATTTAGTTCCTCGACGGATTTAGTTCCTTGTCGGATTTAGTCCCCGGTCGGTTTTAGTCCCCGTCGGATTTGGTCTCCCGTCGGATTTAGTTCCTTGTCGGATTTAGTTCCTTGTCGGATTTAGTCGTCCCCGTCGGATTTAGTCCCCGTTGGATTTGGTCCCCCGTTGGTCTCGGTCCCCCCGTCGGTCTTAGTTCCATTTAGACCAAAAGTTGTTAGTTGGGTTTGTTTTCGTTGTTGTGAAAGCTGCTGTCGCGCTCGGATCTGCACTAAATCAATCAGACCCAGACCTCAAAAAAGAAGTGGTCTTGTTCCAACTCGGGTCCAAACCGTAGACGTCCGGTCCAAACGAACTGTTCCAAATGCATCATGGGAGGAGACTGAGTCGACCGTGTGGGTCTTTGGAACAATCTCGGTCTCAGAGTCACATGACACATCCATGTAAACGGCGCGTCTCCTCTGCCTGAAATGACTCTCAACGCCGTCAGTGACTCCAGGACGATAACAGATGGTTCTCCAGACGCAGCCGTGACTCATTTTCGAACTGGATATTTTCTGTGGTCCAAAGCAAGAAAAATATCTGATGAAGGCTTTTTTTGGCGAAACGTTATTCTAAAAATAAAAAAGCTTTTGGACGTCGGCCGTCTGAGTGTGCTGTGCATTTTTTTTTCACTTTTGTCTTGCTGCTCCTTGCATTTGCACCTCTACAAGAATTTTGGTGTGCGTTTTCTGTTTCTTTTGATTCAACGAACTGGATATTTTGCCAACAATGGAGAATGAAATATACGAAGATCAGAGCGAGACTATCGTGCGAACGTGTCTTTCCACTCTGCCCTACAAAGGCAAAAGAGTTTGAAACTGAGAAAAATTACTTCAAAGTAGGGGTGGGCGATATATCGATATTTTAAATATATCGAGATATGAATTCAGACATATCGTATATATCGATATAATGCTTATATTCAATTCTGATTTCGCCGCTTCGCTTGTTTATCTTCTCTCTCGTCGCCTCCGCGCTCCCCCCCTCCCTGATTTTGTTCGCTCGTGTCTCCTTCACTCGTCACTGTCGCCGTGAACATCGAAAGTTGGTGCCAGTGAAAAACTTCAAGCACCACGAACCTTTTCCACCATTTACAGACAAGAACATCAGCAGCACATCCTCATGTTCCACTCGAGTCGCGTCCTTTAGCCCGAAAGAAGCTGAACGAGCTGAGCTGCAGGAGAAGTGCTGTTTATGCAAATGAGACATGTGCTTAAGTTTCGTTTCTGTAAAATGTAAACACACGTGCGCAAAACTGCATTAAACACATTATTATCTCAAACGGGCTGATGTGGCTCTAGAGTCGTTATGCTTTATATATTGTAGTTTAGCAATGTAAAGTTTATTTATGCAGAAGATTTTAATGAATAATCTGCTGCAGTGTCACTTGTACAATAGTGTTTGGAAACGTTGGGTTTGATCTGCAGTGGATTGTGGGATTAAACCTCAGAGCTCCTCCCTGCGGGATGGAACATGGATCTATTGAAATAAGGAACATCCTGAGCTTCTTCTGCTAAATGAGCTCGTGGTTCTGGTTCTGGTCTGGATAACAGAGTTAATGCAAAGATGAACTTGTGTTGAGTTGTTTTATTTATGAATGAAAAGAAGAAAATGTTTTATTTCTTTTATTTTACAGTTAAATTATTATTTATGTAATTAGGGTTTTTGTAATCTTAAATGTTCCTGTATGAACTGTCGACCTCTTACACTTCAATTTAAAAAAAAAAGGACCTTGTGGAATTTGGCAGATTTGTTTTTGCAGTTTTCAGTTTTAGGGGGTATTTTTTCTTGAACATATATCGAAATATATATCGTATATCGAGATATAGCAAAATATATCGAGATATATTTTTTGATCCATATCGCCCAGCTCTACTTCAAAGTTTGTTTTGCCCAGACAAATGTATCATAGACAGGGCTCCCAAAATTTTAAAACTAGTTGCTAAACTGAAAAAATATTTGTGTGTGAAAAATATTGAGCTCAAAATTGACCATTGACCCTTTTTATTTGTCAGTTCCTGTTGTCTGCTTTTGTATCACGAGACAAACATAAGGAGACGTGCAAAGAGAAAAGGCAGAAACCGACATGTTTATTATTATTTGCTTGATTTTCTCCAGACTTCCATCCATTATAAAAACATCTCACCAAACTCGAGTCATCATGGAGTTTGTCTGGAATGATCTAGAAGAGCTTTGTATTTCCTGTTTAGTTCTGATCAGGATCGTGCGGCGACACCATGGATCTATTAAAATAACTGAATACAGTATTTCTAGCTTGTTTCTGCCTCCAGTTGACGTAGTGACTTTCACTGGTTCTACAGCAGAAAAAATCCCATGGGCCGAGACAAGATTTTTCTCACAGAGGCAAAGTAATCACAAACTGCTCTTGTTCGGCCGACACCTTCACCTTTCAAACATGTCGCATTTTGTGGCGATTTTTACCTACTTTTAGATCATACACTTTCTCTCAACTCAAAATCCTTCAGCTGTCTTAAAAAACGTTTTACAATCGTTAGCTCCGGCCGCGCTCTGCTCCTCTCGCTCTGATTGGTCAAAGCGATCACGTGATACACGAGACCGCGCCATGTGATACACAACACCTTATTTGACGCGTATTACAAGCTTAACGCATCAAATTACTCTTATTTAACGTGTTAAATGATTCGACATAGATGGATAATGATCCTCCCACTGTTTTTCCCAGACAATAAAGTGCTTTAAAGTGCTTTCAGCCAATTACTGACCAAAAACAGTCCAACACCGATGTCCCTGTTCACATTCTTTACTCTTAAACACTTTGTAAATCGTCTGTCAAATTTAAAACGGTGGTCGTGCACCTCGACGTATTTATCTTTTCAGTTTGTCGCTCATTAAGCAACTGATTATTTCATTGTCCGTATACAGTTGTCAAAGGAAGACAATATGAAACACACAAACTCAGCAGGGGGAGGAGATCATTGTCATATGTGGAATAATTCGACGCGTTAAATAACAACAATTTGATGCGTCAAATAAGTTGTTAAACGTCAAACACAACAGACTCCAGGCAACTCCACAACACATCGTACGAGGAAAAATCTAGTTAAAAGGCCTTTATTTGAATGGCCAAAGCCGACATGTTTCGACCTTAACTGGTCTTCATCAGGGCTTAATTGATTAATTCAATTGATTATTCAAATAAAGGCCTTTTAACTATATTTTTCCTCGTACGATGTGTTAACTCTTTACTGTTTTGGAGTTGCCTGGAGTCTGTTGTGTTTGAGTTTTGATCCTTTTTTCCAAGAGCTCCTCTACTTGCTCCTACTGATTGGAAAACCTGCAGCAAACAGCCACATTTCTGTTTTTTTTGCATAAGTTGTTAAACATGTGCGTAAATGTGAACAGTTTGGCTCGCCGTACAGAGTCACCGGAAGAACTTCGCCGGGCTAAAGGCGAATCTGGGATCACGCGCCGTTGAGCTCGGCCCGTCGACTTGAACGGGGCCGACATTTTGAAACCCCGGGACTTTGGCGACACTTACACAGTTAAACAGTTTGTACAGGATGAATAAATACACACAACACTTTCACTTTAAAGATCACTGAAGTATAATTGAACACAAAGATTTTTTCATTGAATGTGTTAAGACCAGGGCTGGTATCATTAAGAAGTTGCCGATACGATACATACCTGGATACAGTGCACTTTTGTTTCAATACAATATATTTCAAATCGATTCGATACGGTTCAATAAAAATAAATGCTAAATTATTACTGTGATACTAAAAGTGTTTGTTAAACCACTTCTTGTGCAAAGTTAATATGAAATGCAGCCATTTTAATCATCAAAACAGTGAAAATGTCAAATGTGTCGCATAAACGAGTTTCCTTCCACTGAAAAAGCAACAAAACTGTAGCTGGAACAAAATAATTGAGTAAAATACACCAAAAAATAGTCTTGGTGATATATCGATACAGCAGCCCACAATATCGATACTGTATCATCAAATTAAACAATACAATATCGATATTTCAATATTTTTTGCACACCCCTAGTTAAGACCTTGAGCCAAGGACGCAACAAAATATATTTATGAACTAAATCACAAACAAAACATTACATGAAAACTTATTTTTGGCTCATGATAAATAAGAGGAATAAGGGTCAAAGGGAGAATTTGGGCTCAATATTTTTCACGATATTTATTCACATGATAAATAAAGAAGGTCACAAATATAAACAAAACGACATGAACTCATTTACTAGTGAGGAAAAAGTGACGCGTATTTCCAGAAGATAAACATCGGTGAAACGTCAGCGGGACCAGTTTTGTTTGTTCTATGATACAAAAAAAAGTATTTTATTGCCTGGTGCCGAACAAATACTCAAACTAGTGATGTGAAAACGCCTTAAGACCCTCGAGGGACCAGAGAGACCAGGGACCGGACCGAAGTCTTTACATGACGTCATACTGTTTTGATGGATCTTTCTTTGTAAACATGGCGTGTCGGAGTTAACTTTAGACCCTGTGGATTTGAGACTCTGATTCCTCTCACGGGAAGTTGTTTTTATCCCCGACGCTCGCACCTCCAACGCCGAAGGGAAAACACGTCCGTCAGATCTTTATTTAGTCGCTGGTGTAGTTGGCGCAGCTCGGCTCTGTCGTCCTCTGCGCTCGGCCCCGTGACCCTGAGATACTGGGATGGGTAAAGTTTCAACTGTCCTTCATGAAAACAGAGAAAGAGGAAGAGAGGAGGGATGGAGGGAGAGAGGAAAGATAGAAAAGGAGGAAGTAATTTAACCTTGTACTTCCACCAAGAATGGACCCGTAAGAGCTCATTTTCAGAAATTCCGTTTGAAATGAAGGAAATAGATAAACAGTAGATGTTTTTATTAGTTTAAACTTTAAACTCTGTGACCGTGTTTAGGACTTCACAGTGTAAAAGTGAAGAGGGTGACTTGTTTCTGTTTGTGAAAACCCGGACACCTAACCCGGGGTGAGGGTTGGGCTGGGGCTGGGCGATATAGAGCAAAAAAACTCTATCTCGATTATCTTTTGTTATATCTCGATATACGATATATATCTCGATGTTTGTACAGGAAAAATACCCCCTGATACTGAAAACTGCAAAAACAAATATATCAAATTCCACAATAATCCGTGTGTCACTTGTTCATTCGTTTTTTTCAATATAAAACCAAAAATACCGGAGACTCAGAGCCCATGGCCGGAGCTTGAAGCTGAGGCTCTGGTCCCCGCGGAGGCTCTGGTCCCGGCCTGGTCCCGGCCTGGTCCCAGTCTCAGTTCTGATCGCAGTCTCGGTCTGGTCCCGGTCTGGTCCCGGACCTGGATCAGTCCTGGTTGAGTCCGTATGCAGTGCAAACGTCCGACATCACAGTCACTGAAGTCACGTAAACGGGAAATGGACGTTATCCATTTTTTCCATTTTTCATTTAAACACAAAATCGAAAACTGAAAAAACGAATCATTATCTGTTTTTTCATTTTGGTTTTGGAGACAAATAATGAAGAAAACTGTTGTTTTTTTGTTTTCTTATTTTTGGTTTTATATTGAAAAACGAATGAACGAATGATACACGGATTCACAAAGTATTTTTTTCCTGAAGTGTAAAAGGTCGACAGTTCATGTAGGAACAAAGTGTTTCTGCCACATTTAAGATGACAAAAAATCCCTGATTACATAAATAATAATTTAACTGTAAAATAAAAGAAATAAAACCTATTTTTTTCTTTTCGTTCATAAATAAAACAACTCAACACAAGCTCATCTTTGCATTAACTCTGTGAACAGTACAATAACCACGAGCTCCTTCAGCAGAAGAAACTCAGGAGGTTCTTTATTTTAACAGATCCATGTTCCTCACCAGCGTCAGGATCTGAGGTTTAATCCCACAATCCGCTGCAGATCAAACCCGACGTTTCCAAACACTGTTGTACAAGTGACACTGCAGCACATTATTCATTAAAATCTTCTGCAAAAATAAACTTTACATGACTAAACTTTACAACAAATAAACATAACGACTCTAGAGCCACATCAGCCCGTTTGACATTATAATGTGTTTAATGTGTTTACATTTTACAGAAACTAAACTTGAAACTGCATGGCTAATTTGCATAAACAGCACTTTCCTTGTGCCACTAATGCGTTCAGCGTCTTTCGGACTAAAGGACACGACTCAGTGTTCATATGAGTGTTCTCTCTGTGACAGAGGAAGTGCTGCTGATGGTTTTGTCTGTAAATGCTGGAAAATTTTCGTGGTTGAAGCTTGAAGCTTTTCACTGGCACCGACTTTCAGCGTTCACGGCGACAGTGAATGAGACACAAGCCGCAAAACCAGGGAGGCATTGACACACAGAGAAGACAAACAATCAAAACGGCAAAATCAGAATTGAATAGAAGCATTATATCGATATTTACGATATGTCAGAATCCATATTGAGTTTTAAAAATATCTCGATATATTTAAAATATCGAGATCGCCCAGCCCAAGTTGGGGCCTCGACACTGAGGGACTCTGACCTCGCAAACTGTGCACATGGCCTCCCAACTGTCTCGACCGGGACGGAAAACGGGGAATTTTTTGTCCAAGTCATTGTTAAATGCGCATTTGCGCTTCGACATGTTGCAGACTGACCGACTGTTTGTGTCTCGCTCCTTCTGATGCACAGACGCTACGAGAGACACTCAGTTTAATGGCCCCAATGAAAGATCATGAAAACCCAGACATTTGCATCACTTTATGAAAAAAAATAAAAATCTGGACGCCCAGGACAGGATGCAAAAAACGTCCGGGGAAAAAAATGGACGTTTGGTCATACACCTGAAAGCTCAGAATAGTGTGAGATTGTTGTCAGAAATGCTCATTCTCTCAAATATTCAGGTTCAACAGTTTGTTTGGAGCTGCTTGGAGCTCAAAAATTGAAAAAAATTGAAAAAAAAAAAAAAAAGACTGGCAACCACAGCACCCCCCTTAATTAAGATACACAATATTTGACAACAGCTTTAAAATCTATGACCAAGAATCTACAATTATACAAATGTTCAACTTCCTGCTTCAATGTTTTTAAAGTTATGGTCTCTCAAAAATGCTTGTAAATTAAGGTTTCCAAAATTTGAACAGGCCATAATGACTGAAGGGATTGAGCTAAAGTTTTAGATCCTTTCATTTGGTAAGTTTAGAAATGTCTGGACATTTTTTCAGCCAAATGTGAGATGACTCAGGGGAGATTCCTTGAAAACTGCTGATTTCATACGGACTGACCCAGAAATGAAAACTCTGTGAAACCGAGTGCGTTTCAGTTTAGAAAAAAGGGCGTCTGACACACGGGGAAACGGGAGGGTTACTCAGTATTTTTTGTCACTTAAATACTAATTTTTGAGTGTAATAATGTTTTGTTTGTGTTGTTTTTGTGCAGAAAACCGACTGGGAGGTGGCCATCAAAAGCATCAATAAGAAAAACCTGTCCAAGTCCCAGATCCTCCTCGGCAAAGAGATCAAGATCCTCAAGGTGAGACCGTTAGAATTAACATCTGCAGGGAGTGTCCCCGCGGCTCTGTGTTCCCAAAGTCCAGTTTTCTCACATTTTAAAGATCTTTGTGGAAAGAAATGAAAAAACTCCCAAATTCCCAACCTTGAACCAGAATCTCACGCTGCAAACCGACCTCCACCTCGAGAAAGTGCAGTGGAACGAATCAAATCGGGTTCTGAACACAAACTGGGGCTGGTTTGGTGTAGAGTCGGTTGGATTTATGTCACAGTAAAAATGTCGGCGCCACAGTAAACAAGGAGAACTGACTCTGTTAAGTTGTGTTTGTGTAGAGAAAGTGTCTCTAAAAACTTTGTGGTGACCTTTACACTTTCTTTCACATCATTCGACAGTAGACAGAAGTTTTTTTCTAAATATGTAATTGTCAAACTGCCAGAACTAAGTAGCTGACGGCCGACATCAGCTGACAGAAGTGTGTTCAGTCCCTCAGTCGTCCAGGTAGAATCCACAGCAAAAGACAAATTCAATTTGTTTGTTTTTGACCCAAATAAAGATTTGTCCAGTTGACAAATTGAATTTGTCCTTTGCCTTTAGCAAACAGACTCTATTTATTAGCAGGAGCTCACAATAACGTGAACTACCTCAGGTTGTTCTAAGCTTTTAGGAGACACTTTGTCTGCACCAGAGGCAGTGAACAGTAGGCAGCTCCAACCAGCTGCCCTCAGTGTCACTAATGGACGACGCCTCAGAACAATTAGATTTTCTCTCAATATGACTTTACAGTAACTGGGAGGGGTTTAGTTTTAAACAAGAAAACATCATCACAATAGAGTCTGACTGTCTAATCTGTTTTAACTGTCAAAACATTCATCCTTTCATGTTAAAATGGATGAGTCAGCGTGACCCTGATCTGAACATAATCACAGTGTAATAATCATAATCATAATCATCATAATCATTATCATTATCATATGTGATGGATGTAAACAAAAGTGGAATTGTACGAGCAAAAAAAACAAAACAAAACAACTTTCATCAGTTCTGGTTTGGTGTGGGCCAGTCGGACACCGAAATAATAAGACAAGTTTCTAATCCAACATAATTCAGAAAGAGACGTGTGTGTCTCAAGAACAATGGGGGAAAAAAAAAAAATTAATATAATATATCAACAAAACAGTGCATTATAGTGAGGGTCCCGAAATGGGGCCCCCAAATTGTTAACTCTGCCACTGGTCTACACACACACACACACACACACACACACACACACACACACACACACACACACACACACACACACACACACACACACACACACACACACACACACACACACACACACACACACACACACACACACCTTAATACATCAAAATGACCAAAAGACAGTTCTCATTACTACTTTCTGAGTACTGGAGTAGTTTATGCTGAAATGGCGCTTGTGGTTTTCATAATTGAACAAAATAAACATTAAAGTTTTTCGGGCTCCATCTTTCCCAACTGTAACAATCAAACACATTTACAACGGATGTCGGGAAAACTGACTCAGATTTATCGACGTCCGACATTCAGTAAATTCAGTCAGCAGAGCGAGATCAAAAAACGAAAAAACTAAAATCTGGTCCAGTTGTATTTTTGGAGTAAAAATTAAAAAACACAGATACTTTTATTTTTAATCCGAACTGCTGATCCCGACATGAACTGTAAAAACCATCAGACTGGTGCTTCTGCTTATCAGACAGAAGTGTGTATGAGTCACACTGTGGTCCTGTGTGCGTCCGATTGTTTTTGCTGACGTGTTGTGTTTGTTTTTGTTCCAGGAGCTGCAGCATGAAAACATCGTGGCTCTTTACGATGTTCAGGTACGTCCTTATCGCTCGATAAACTCATGACTCATGTGGAACTGGGACTGTTCCACTGAAGGCACCGGGACATGAAGCTCTCAATAAAACAACTGTGCTACTTTTTGTTTGGAGTTCTGTAACCTGCTTGTTTCTATGGATACGTCACTGAACACTGCCTGGAATGTTCCGCAGTGTGACATTAAACAGCTCTACTTTACATGTACTTAATCACAGGTGGTTTTATCGCTCAAAAACACCTCGAAAACCAAACATTCTGACTGTGAGCGGCGTCGCCTCCCCACAGATCTGACCTGTAACTTGGTGCGGTTTGGTGTCCACGGAGAAAGAAAGGTTTAATGCCACACTGTGGAACATTCCAGACAAAGGAATTACACAGAAATAACACGGAGAAAAGCGTTTGACGGCTTTAAACGTCTGGCTGTCGTCAACTAAAGAAACTGGATAGTCCTGGTTGAGTTCTGGGTTAGTCCTGGTTCTTGGATAGTCCTGGTTGAGGTCTGGGTTAGTCCTGGTTCTTGGATAGTCTTGTTTGAGGTCTGGGTTAGTCCTGGTTCTTGGATAGTCCTGGTTGAGTTCTGGGTTAGTCCTGGTTCTTGGATAGTCTTGTTTGAGTTCTGGGTTAGTCCCGGCTTAGTCCCGGCTTAGTCCCGGCTTAGTCCCGGCTTAGTCCCGGCTTAGTCCCGGCTTAGTCCCGGCTTAGTCCCGGCTGAGTCCGGTCTTAGTCCGGTCTTAGTCCGGTCTTAGTCCGGTCTTAGTCCGGTCTTAGTCCGGTCTTAGTCCGGTCTTAGTCCGGTCTTAGTCCGGTCTTAGTCCTGGCTGAGTCCTGGCTGAGTCCTGGCTGAGTCCTGGCTGAGTCCTGGGCTAAGTTCTGGGCTAGTCCCGGTTTAGTCCCGGCTGAGTTCTGGGTTAGTCCCGGCTGAGTTCTGGGTTAGTCCCGGCTGAGTTCTGGGTTAGTCCCGGCTGAGTTCTGGGTTAGTCCCGGCTGAGTTCTGGGTTAGTCCCGGTTGAGTTCTGGGTTAGTCCCGGTTGAGTCCTGGCTTAGTCCCGGCTTAGTCCTGGTTTAGTCCCGGCTTAGTCCTGGTTGAGTCCTGGCTTAGTCCTGGTTGAGTCCTGGTTGAGTTCTGGGTTAGTCCTGGTTGAGTTCTGGGTTAGTCCCGGTTGAGTTCTGGGTTAGTCCCGGTTGAGTTCTGGGTTAGTCCCGGCTGAGTTCTGGGTTAGTCCCGGCTGAGTTCTGGGTTAGTCCCGGCTGAGTTCTGGGTTAGTCCCGGTTGAGTTCTGGGTTAGTCCCGGTTGAGTTCTGGGTTAGTCCCGGCTTAGTCCTGGGTTAGTCCCGGCTTAGTCCTGGCTTAGTCCCGGCTTAGTCCTGGCTTAGTCCCGGCTGAGTCCTGGCTTAGTCCCGGTTGAGTTCTGGCTTAGTCCCGGTTGAGTTCTGGCTTAGTCCCGGTTGAGTTCTGGCTTAGTCCCGGTTGAGTTCTGGCTTAGTCCCGGTTGAGTTCTGGCTTAGTCCCGGTTGAGTTCTGGCTTAGTCCCGGTTGAGTTCTGGCTTAGTCCCGGCTGAGTTCTGGGTTAGTCCCGGTTGAGTTCTGGCTTAGTCCCGGCTGAGTCGGCTGAGTCCCGGCTGAGTCCGGCTGAGTCCCGGCTGAGTCCCGGCTGAGTCCCGGCTGAGTCCCGGCTGAGTCCCGGCTTTGGCCGAGTTCTGGGTTAGTCCTGGTTGAGTCCATCTGCTCCATAGTTTCTGTTTCTTTGAGCCTCGTGTTCTTTTGTGTTTTTGTCCTCACAGCAACAGGAGCAGACTCACTCTTTCTCTTCTCTCTCTTTCTTTCTCTTCTTTCTTTCTCTCCGTCTCTCCACCTGTTCGTCTCTCAATCCTTTCTTTGTCTCTTTCTTTCTCTCTCTTCTCTTTCCCGCGTTTTTGTTTCTCTTTTTCGCTCTCCACCTGCTCCTCTCGTCTCCGTCTCACGCCTTTCTTCTTCTTCTTTCCTTTCTCTCTCTCTCTTCTCCCGTCTCTTTTCTTTTTTCTTTCTCTCCACCTGCTCCTCTCGTCTGTCTCGCACCTGTCTGTCTTTCTTTCTTTCTTTCTCTCTTTCTCTTCTCTTTTCTCTTTTCTGTATTTGTCTTTCTCGCTTTCCACCTGCTCCTTTTCTCTCTCTCTCTTCTTCCTTCCATCCTTTCCTTTCTTTCTTTCTTTCTTTCTTTCTCTTAACCCGCTCCTTTATTGCTCCTTTACCGCTCTTTTTTTTTTTTTCTGTCTTTCTTTCTCATTTCTTTGTGTACTTGGATGGAGCAGTTTTGCTTTTTGTTTAGACCTGGTTTAGTCCTGATTTAGTCCTGGTTTAGTCCCTGTTTAGTCCCTGATTTAGTCCTGGTTTAGTCCCTGATTTAGTCCTGGTTTAGTCCTCTGGTTTAGTCCTGGTTTAGTCCTTGGGTTAGTCTTGGTTTAGTCCTGGTTTAGTCCTTGGGTTAGTCTTGGTTTAGTCCTGGTTTAGTCCAAGTATAGGCCTGCTTTAGTCTCTGGTTTAGTCCTGGTTTTAGACCTAGTTTTAGACCTGGGTTTAGTCCTGGTTCAGTCCTGGTTCAGTCTTTGGTTTAGTCCTGGTTCAGTCCTGGTTTAGTCTTTAGTCTAGTCCTGCTTTTGTCCTGCTTTAGTCCAGTTTTAGTCCTGCTTTAGTCCTGGTTCAGTCCTGGTTTTAGACCTGGTTTTAGTCCTGGTTCAGTCCTGGTTTAGACCTGGTTTTAGTCCTGGTTCAGTCCTGGTTTAGACCTGGTTTTAGACCTGGTTCAGTCCTGTTTTAGTCCTGTTTTAGTCCTGGTTTAGTCCTGGTTCAGTCCTGTTTTAGACCTGGTTTAGTCCTGGTTCAGTCCTGTTTTAGTCCTGTTTTAGGCCTGTTTCAGTCCTGGTTTAGTCCTAGTTTAGTCCTGTTTTAGTCCTGTTTTAGTCCTGTTTTAGTCCTGGTTTAGTCCTGGTTTAGTCCTGGTTTAGTCCTGGTTTAGTCCTGGTTCAGTCCTGGTTCAGTCCTGGTTCAGTCCTGTTTTAGTCCTGTTTTAGTCCTGTTTTAGTCCTGGTTTAGTCCTGGTTTCAGTCCTGTTTTAGTCCTGGTTTAGTCCTGGTTTAGTCCTGGTTTAGTCCTGGTTTAGTCCTGGTTCAGTCCTGGTTTAGTCCTGATTCAGTCCTGTTTTAGTCCTGGTTTAGTCCTGGTTTAGTCCTGGTTTTAGTCCTGGTTTAGTCCTGGTTTAGTCCTGGTTTTAGTCCTGGTTTAGTCCTGGTTTTAGTCCTGGTTTTAGTCCTGGTTTAGTCCTGGTTTTAGTCCTGGTTTAGTCCTGGTTTAGTCCTGGTTTAGTCCTGGTTTAGACCTGTTTTAGTCCTGGTTTTAGTCCTGGTTTTAGTCCTGGTTTTAGTCCTGGTTTTAGTCCTGGTTTTAGTCCTGTTTTAGACCTGGTTTAGTCCTGGTTTAGTCCTGGTTTAGTCCTGGTTTAGTCCTGGTTTTAGTCCTGTTTTAGTCCTGGTTTTAGTCCTGGTTTAGTCCTGTTTTAGTCCTGTTTTAGTCCTGGTTTAGACCTGGTTTAGTCCTGGTTCAGTGTGATATAATCTCTGGTGTTTGTCTGTTCTGTTGGGTAATCGTGTTTCTAAGTTTCTAGAGTTGCTTTCGAGGAACAAACTGCTCTGCCAGAACGAGACCCTCTGCTCCGAGAGACGGAGAGAAAGAGACGGAGAGAAAGAGACGGAGAGAGAAAGAGACGGAGAGAGAGAAGAGAGAAAGAGAGAGAGAGAAGAGAAAGACGGAGAGAGAGGGAGAGAGGAAAGAGGAAAGAGGAAGGAGAGAGGAGGGGGTCAGTGTGGGGTGTTGAGGTGTTGAGGTGTTGAAGAATAACAGGCTGTGCTGAAGTCAAAAACAAGACCTGTTACCAAATCCACTAAATCCTGCTCCACTTATTTTGTACAACTTTATTTGTTATGCTTCACATTTGGATCAGTTTTTTTTTTTTTATAAAATACCTTCTGTTTTCAGTTTCTGGGATTTGTTTATCAGATATTTCGAGCTGAAGTGTTGAAATTTGTACTGGAAAAGTCTGGACCGGTGCTTCCCGAGTTTTAAACCTGTTTTACAAATTTAGTGCCGAGGTTTAGTTTCTTCTTCTTTGGTTTAGTCCTGGTTTAGTCCCAGTCGAGTCTTGATTTAGTGTTTAGTCCAGTTTTAGTCCTCCTGCTTTAGTTTTAGTCCTTGTTTAGTCCTTTGTTTTAGTCCTTTTGTTTTTAGTCCTTTAGTTTTTAGTCCAGCTTTAGTCCTGATCTTGTTTTAATCTTTGTTTAGTCCTGGTTTAGTCTTAGTTTAATCTTATCTAGTCCAGTTTTTGTCCTGCTTTAGTCCTGTTTTTAGTCCTGTTTTCGTCCAGCTTTGGTCCTACTTTAGTCCTGGTTTAGTCTTGGTTTAATCTTGTTTTAATCTTTGTTTAGTTCTGGTTCAGTCCTGGTTTAGTCCCAGTTTAGACCTGGTTTAGTCCTGGGTTTGTGCTGTTCAGTCCTGGTTTAATCTTGGTTTTGTCTTAGTTTAGTCCTGTATTGTCCTACTTTAGTCCTGTTTTAGTCCCAGTTTAGTCTCCAAATGAATTAAACTGCATTAAAATTCCATTTAAACATTCCAGTATTTAAATTCTCTTCTCTTCAGTCTTTTTACATTTTTTTTTGTATTTTTTTTTATCACAAACACAAACTCTCGTAAACATGGTCCTTTGTTTTCTCTGTGACCTTTGACCTCTGCATATTTACTGTTTTGTCCGAACCTTCTGAGTCTTGTGACATTTTCCACATGAGCCCCTTCAGCTCCCGCGTGCTCCCCTCCCCTCCCCCCCTCCCCCTCTTCATCCCCCTCTCTTCCTCCTCCTCCCTCCTCCCCTCTTCCTCCCCCTCTTCCTCCCCTCTCTTCTTCGTCCTCGTCCTCGTTACATAATCCCGGGTCGGACTTCATGTGTGACGCAACGATCCGTGTTTTCTAACATGCTCCAGTCACATGACCGACACGACTCGAGGGTTTCTGTCCAGACCAGAGCCTCAGAACACTCAAAACAACACACGCCTGGAGACACGGCTTAGACCTGGTTTAGACCTGGTTTAGACCTGGTTTAGACCTGGTTTAGTCCTGGTTTAGACCTGGTTTAGACCTGGTTTAGTCCTGGTTTAGTCCTGGTTTAGACCTGGTTTAGACCTGGTTTAGTCCTGGTTTAGACCTGGTTTAGACCTGGTTAGTCCTGGTTTAGTCCTGGTTTAGACCACCTGGTTTAGACCTGGTTTAGACCTGGTTTAGACCTGGTTTAGACCTGGTTTGGACCTGGTCTAGTCCTGGTCTAGTCCTGGTTTAGTCCTGGTTTAGACCTGGTTTAGACCTGGTTTAGACCTGGTTTAGACCTGGTTTAGACCTGGTTTAGACCTGGTCTAGTCCTGGTTTAGTCCTGTTTAGCTCAGGAACTCCCTTCAAAACAACACACGCCTGGAAACCGGCTTTAGTCCTGTTCTAGACCTGGTTTAGTCCTTTTCTAGTCCTGGTTTAGAATGACTTTAGTCTTGTTATAGTCTTGTTAAGATTAGGTCAGGGTCTTGTTCTGGTCTTGTTCCGGTCTTGTTCCTGGTTTAGTCCTGTCTTTTCTAGTCCTGGTTTGGACCTGGTTTGACCTATTCTAGTCCTGTTCTAGTGCTGGTTTAGTCCTTTTCTAGTTCTGGTTTAGTCCTGGTTTGGTTTCAGTTTAGTCCTGGTTTAGAACTACTTTAATCCTGTTCTAGTCCTGTTCTAGTCGTGGTTTAGTCCTTTTCTAGTCCTGGTTTAGTCCTGTTGTAGTCCTATTGTAGTCCTGGTTTGATCTCAGTTTAGTCCTGGTTTAGAACTACTTTAATCCTGTTCTAGTCGTGGTTTAGTTCTTTTCTAGTCCTGGTTTAGTCCTGTTCTACTCTGTTGTTGTCCTGTTCGAGAACTGTTTTAGTCGTGGTTTAGTCCTGGTTTAGTCCTTTTCTAGTCCTGTTGTAGTCCTTGTTTAGTCTTGGTTTAGTCCTAGTTTAGCTCAAAAACTTCGTTCAAAACAACACAAGCCTGGAGACCTGGTTTAGTTCTTTTCTGGTCCTGGTTTAGTCCTGATTTGGTTTTGGTTTAGTCCTGGTTTAGTCTTGATTTAGTCCTGGTTTAGTCTTTGTTTAGTCCTGGTTTAATTCTGGTTTAGTCTTTGTTTAGTCCTGGATTTAGTCTTTGTTTAGTCCTGGATTAGTCCTGGTTTAGTCTTTGTTTAGTCCTGGATTAGTCCTGGTTTAGTCTTTGTTTTTGGTTTAGTCCTGGTTTAGTCTTTTAGTTTTAGTCCTGGTTTAGTTTAGTCCTGGTTTAGTCTTTGTTTAGTCCTGGTTTAGTCTTTGTTTAGACCTGGTTTAGTCTTTGTTTAGTCCTGGTTTAGTCTTTGTTTAGTTTAGTCTTTGTTTAGTCCTGGTTTAGTCTTTGTTTAGACCTGGTTTAGTTTAGTCCTGGTTTAGTCCTGGTTTAGTCTTTATTTAGTCCTGGTTTAGTCTTTATTTAGTCCTGGTTTAGTCTTTGTTTAGTCCTGGTTTAGTCTTTGTTTAGTCCTGGTTTAGTCTTTGTTTAGTCCTGGTTTAGTCTTTGTTTAGACCTGGTTTAGTCCTGGTTTAGTCAGTTTTTTTAAATCATTTTTGTTCATATTTAAACAGTAAAATCAGACTTTAGGCACAGCTCCTTTAAATCCCTGGAAAGTTCCTTGTTCTTTGTTGTTCTTCCGGGACCTGGCTCTGATCCTTTGGCTCGTTTCCGTCCCGTTTGTTTTCGAGAGGCGTCAGTCGGAGCAGGTGGAGCTTCACTCAGGTTCGGTTACGAAACGGTCAGAATATGTTTACGCCGTTTTCTCCGCGTTTGGAATTTGGAAGGCGTGACGTTCCGGAGAGTTCCCGGCCCCTCCGAGCTCCTGTGACTGGGAGATAAACATGTCGGGTCTGGAAGCTCGTCCGGACTGGAGTGAATGTTGTGAAACCTGATCCGCCGTGGGAGGAGTTCAGTCACACGCACCAAGTGACTCAGGGTTTATGTTTGGTGAAGGATTTAGACGTTTGCACAATGTGTTGACTGACGACTACAGTAATGAAAGGAACAGTCCTGGTTTAGTCCTGGTTTAGTCCTGGTTTGGTCCTGGTTTGGTCCTGGTTAGTCCTGGTTCAGTCCCTTGTTCAGATATAGTTATTTCTCGGTTTAGTCCTGGTTTTGTTTAGATTTTTTTTTAGTTTTGTAGTCCTGGTTCAGTCCTGGTTCAGTCCTGGTTCAGTCCTGGTTCAGTCCTGGTTTAGTCCTGGTTTGGTCCTGGTTTAGTCCTGGTTTAGTCCTGGTTTGGTCCCTGGTTCAGTCCCTTGTTCAGATATAGTTATTTCTTGGTTTAGTCCTGGTTTTGGTTAGATTTTTTTTTTAGTTTTGTAGTCCTGGTTTAGTCCTGGTTCAGTCTTGGTTTAGTCCTGGTTTAGACCTGGTTCAGTCTTGGTTTAGTCCTGGTTTAGACTTGGTTTAGTCCTGGTTTAGTCCTGGTTTACTTAGTCCTTTTCTTTTTTCTTCTTCTGTGGAATATAAACTTCTGCAGAGAGGAGTTAGATCCTGGTTCGGTCCTGGTTCAGTCCTGATTTATTCTTGGTTTATTTAGTCCTTTTTTCCCATGGAATATAAACTTATGCAGAGAAGAGTTCGGTCTTGGTTTGGCCCTGGTGTGGTCCTGGTTTAGTCCTGGTTTAGTCTTGGTTTAGTCTTGGTTTAGTCTTGGTTTAGTCTTGGTTTAGTCTTGGTTTAGTCCTGGTTTAGTCCTGGTTTAGTCCTGGTTTAGTCCCCCTTTTTTCCTATGAAATATAAATTTTTGCAGAGAGGAGTTGAGCCCTGGTCGAGTCCTGGTCGAGCCCTGGTCGAGTCCTGGTCGAGTCCTGGTCGAGTCCTGGTCGAGTCCTGGTCGAGTCCAGGTCGAGTCCAGGTTTATTTAATCCTCTTTCTTCTATGGAATATACATTTTTGCTGAAAGGAGTTCAGTCCTTGTTCAGTCCTGATTTGGTTCTGGTTCGGTTCTGGTTTAGTCTTGGTTTGGGCCTGGTTCAGTCCTGGTTCAGTCCTGGTTCAGTCTTGGTTTAGTCTTGGTTCGGTCCTGATTTGACCCCGGGGTCGATCTTGGTTGGGTTCTGGTTTCATCTTGGTTGAGTCTTGGTTTAGTCCAGATTTTTTTCTATGGAATATAAACTTTTGCAGAGAGGAGTTCGGTCCTGGTTCGGTCCTGGTTCGGTCCTGGTTCGGTCCTGGTTCTGTCCTGGTTCGTCCTGGTTCGGTCCTGGTTCGGTCCTGGTTCGGTCCTGGTTCGGTCCTGGTTCGGTCCTGGTTCGGTCCTGGTTTAATCTTTATTTAGTCCTGGTTACATCTTGGTTTAGTTCTGTTTTAGTCTTCTAGTCCAGATTTGCTCCCCTCTTTTCTTTTCTGCCCTCTCTGTCTGCCTGTCTCCCTGTCTGCCCCTGTCTCCTGTCTGCCCCTGTCCTGTCTCCTGTCTGCTCCTGTCTGTCTGCTCCTGTCTGCTCCCTGTCTGCTGCCCTGTCTGTCTGCCCCTGTCTGCCCCTGTCTGCCCCTGTCTGCCCCTGTCTGCTCCTGTCTGCTCCTGTCTGCCTGCCCCTGTCTGCTCTGCTCCTGTCTGCTCCATCTGTCCCAGTGCTCTGGAAAAGCCCGTTAAGCTCATTATCGTCAGCGTCGTCTTTGTGTGTCGACTTCACACGCGCTCAGTCAGCACCGGGTCAACGAGGCCAAACACACACACACTTTAAACACACAACTTTTAAACACACAACTTTTAAACACACAACGTTTAAACACACAACGTTTAAAACACACAACGTTTAAACACACAACTTTTAAACAGACACACTTTAAACACAAACAACCAGGCCGAAAACTCACCAGAGATTTATTTTACCAGTATTTGGTTCTATTTTACATCTAGACTTTATCCAAAAACATAAAAATAAAAAATCTCCCTTAAAAAAATCTCCCTCTCTCTGTCCAGTCTTTCTTTATTGGACCTTTCATAAAACTTAGAAAACACAGAACTTTGAGGATTCTGCTCAAATACCATTGTTTATATTTTTTTTTGTAAGAATAAACTCTTGTGAAATTGTCAAACTTTAATATGAATATACTGTATATACCAGGAATTTATTTACTTATTTATTTCTAGTATTTATTTCTTTACTCATTTTGTATTTATTTTTATTTCCCTCTTTTCCCTATATTTTATTATTTATTTTATTTACCTATTACATTATCTGTATTAATTAATTTTTAGTAGAAGTATTATTCATTTATTTTTTTATATATTTTATTTATTGTATTTATTCATGTATTTGTTATTTCATTTAATTTTTTATTATTATTATATTTTTTTATATTTTATTATTATTTACTTTATTTACTTCTTTTTTCTGTAGACAGTGGGGGAGTGTTTTTTTTTTGGGGGGGGGGGGCATATTGCATTACTTTTTTTTTTCTGTGACATCTGCTTTATGTGCACAAAAAAGTAATAATTAAAAAAAAAAAAAAAAAAAGCTATGAATATAAATAATCTGACCCATTTGTGTAAATCCTGCAACAGAGCAGATTGAAAATTCTAAAAAGATTTATCGTATTTTTGGATTATTAGTCACACCAGCCAAAAAAATGAAAGAAAGAAACATAAGTCACATATTTTGGGGGAAATTTATTTTATAAAATCAGAGACCAGGAGCAGACATTTCATCTTAAGTAAAAACACTAGAAGAGAGAACAACAGTGTTAACGTCACATATGAACAGTTCTTCAGATAAACTATAACATAAACAACAGAACAGAACAAGTTTAACAAACTCTCCATCTCACTCCAAATCACTAAATCCATTCAATTCTTCATCCTCGGTGTCACTTCTGAACAACTCGACCTCCGGAGGTAAACAGAGCGACGCAAACTCTTCTGTGTTGCTGTCGTCAAACCAGAGTGCGTATACATGCACATCAGAATGCCGGTTATGATCGGGTTTTTTGAGTTTCCTGGTTATGGCAGTGTCCCGGTTATTAGAAACCAAGTTACTGTAGCTGGTTTATTCCATAGTAACCGGGACACTGTGGCATGTAAACACAGTATCCCGGTTACTGCAACGTAAAATTGAGTGCGCATGTGTCCAAAAGACACTTTCCAGTCTTTTCACCACGACTGTAGCGACATAAATAAAATGACTGTAAATTAAGAGCTGCACTAAACCTGCACTCGTACGACCTGCACTCGTGTGATCACTGAAAAGCTAAAACATGAACTATGTCCTGTACTGTACACGCACAGAACAGACTCACCATCATCAGCACCTCTTCTGTCACAAAAACAACACACATAATCCACTGAGTCGTGTCATTTAGTCCGACAGAAGCTGATCGCATTTTCTGGTTTATTAAATTGATTTAAGTAAATTTTTTCGCTTGCGCATTTGTAAGATTATGTCAAGAAACCGGGACACTCCATTTGATCATGTACACGCGGATATGAGTGTCCCGGTTTCTCAGTGCGCATGTAAACACAGTAACACGAATACTGACAGACCCGGGATACTGATGTGCATGTAAACACACTCGCTGACTCTATAAAAGAAGTTTACTAAAGTGTGACGTCACCCACAATGTTCAGCTCAAATGAGGCTCATGATGCTCACGGTTCCAGGAGTGAATCTGGAGCAAGACTCTATGTTATGAATAGGATTTTTTTGTCGGAAAAAATAGCGAAAATACAAACATTTTCAGACCAAAATGATGAGGCTCACAGCAACAGTTGGAGAGAGACGGACGACAAGATCCTAACCCTAACCGTAATTGGAGCCAGAGTCAGAAGGAGCTGGAAGAGCCTCCTGGCGAGCATCAGACTCAGCATCAGTTCCAGTTAGAATTATTCTGGTCTTTCTGAATCCCGACAGGATGGTTTCGGTGTCACTGAAGTCCAGACTTTGTCCATCCGTCCAGTGACTTCAGGAAAGTTTCATGGTGCATCCTCCCGCTGTCACAAGTTTCTCTCTCACTCCAAACTTTTCTTTCTGCTGCTCGATTATCGTTTTCAGCTGCAGATTTCACGACTTTGTAGTTTGTAATCTGCACAATCTGATTTTGTTTTTGGGGGCGTTTGTGTTCAGTTTTCTCAGTTATTTTGTGTCTGATGATGTTTTTTTCTCCTTTTGTTTTTCAGGAAACTCCAAACTCTGTGTTCCTGGTGATGGAGGTGAGTCGGACTCCGTTTGTTCAGACTCTCGCGGGAACGTTTATTATTAGAAATCATTTCCTTTTGGCTCCGAGACGAGGAAACATCGTCATCAGTCTGACCTGACGCACGCGGCTCAGAGTCTCAAATCTGTTAGAATATTTATTATTATAATGACGATACTAACTGCTGTAAATTGTAGTTGTGATTAGAACGCAGTGTTGTCACCGTCCTAAAATACGCTGATTCTGAAACCATGATTAGAATAAAAAAAAAAAAAACACTTTCTTTAGACAATATACTGTGATTTTCAACGTTAAATGGTAATACTTTTTATTTTCCCATGTGTTCTTATATCTGTGTGATCCCTGTGTTAAAAATCAATAACTTTTTGTCCAGCAGTTCTCATTAGGAATGTGCAAAAATATTGAATTATTGATATGGGTCCGGTCAAGCAGAAGTAAACAACAAGGCCAAAAACTCAAGTTAATGCATCTGATATAAAAATGTATTGAACAGATACATATGTGCTCTAGTTTATGAAACTGTTGACCTTTTTTCTGTACCATTTTTGGTTCTAAAGTTCCATCCGTTTAAAACAGACCATGTATGAAACATGGAACAAAAATTATTTCCCAAATTTCAAAGAGCTGCAAATCATGTAAACAAATGGATGTATTTCATCATATCTTGTGTTATTCCAACTTTGAACTGTTGATGAAGGTACATGATTAAAAAAAAAAAAAGTACTTAAAATTATAAAAATGTTCTTGGAAGGACTGACATATTTTATAGAAATAGTTTCCTTTCATTTTGAAGTAATATTAAAGTATTTGGAAGAAAAAAGTGACAAATGATGTAAAATCCTGCACCTTCTACTTGTTTGCACAATTTTCCCTCTGTTACCATGACCTTTCTTAATAAAAAAATATCATTACTCAACCTAATCTTGTACCATATGGTAGAAAACTATATGAAGCAAATATTCAAACCAGTTTGTTAAGGATATGTAAGTGAGAACCAAGAGTTATCACTGTTTGGATTTATTGACCAAAAAGTGCTGCATATTTCATTCCCTCCGTTACCGACATGAGTTTTTAAATTTTTTGTCTTGAACTTGAAAGAATCTCACAGGTTTAACTTGACCCTGTTGGAGTGTAACTCTTTCCTACATTCTGATACTTTACTTATTTCAATAGTTCCTCTAGTTTCTGAATAAGAGACATTTGAATGTCAAAAATCTGCCCCTGTTTCCCTCCGTTAACACTTGACCGGACCCATATATCGTATTGTTTACTTTGACAATACAGTATCAATATCTTGGACTGCTGTATTGATATATATTTCCAAGAGTATTTTTAGGTATATTGTTGAAGTGACCTGTCTGGAAATAATTTAGCGACCGATGCGTCAGTTTTTAGACCCTTTGTCTGCTTCATTCGCGCCATCGCTGGAAGGAATCTCCAAGAATCACCTCAGTTTGTCTTTGCTCCTTTTCCCCTTCTCTTCTTCTTTCGGCGACTTTTCTTTTGCGGCAAACTGGTCGTGGATTCTCGATTTGTGCGAACTGCGAGGAAGCTACGGTTAGAAAAAGCCTCTAAGAACCGCTGCATAAACCATGTAATCCCCGCGCGCCGGCGAGTCAGTTACACTAGAAACGTAGGGAGTTTGATTGACAACCTGACAGCCAATAGAAAATGAGGGAGCCTTGTTTTCTATTGGCTGATGTTTATCTGGCCTCAACACGTCCACAGTTGATAGATTTTCATTCTTTTTTTTTTTTTGGTCATCATAATTACAAGGCTGCTGCGTCTCTGTAATGGTATTTTAAACTTTCATTGACAATTTGAAACAAAAACGAAAAAAATCCTCCATACAACCTTTAAGTGTTCAATGATCAGACTCTGCACTTCTAGTTTAGACACAAGTCCAAACTGTGTGATTATTATTATTTGTGAAATGTGGAGCAAAACTTCAGACGCAGGATTTTTAAAACATAAAAGATTGGAGATAAAGTCCTGAGGAAGTCGAGTCACGTTTGTTAATCTGCAGCTTCAGCTCGATCCGTGCGCTGTGTGGATGTAAACAAACACACGTGAGGAACTACTCCCACCTTTTTACTTTGAAACAACGACTCAAACTGGATTCACAGCGCCGTTTTGTGGACCGGAGTCATTAATTGTGAAGGACAAATTTTGTGAATGAGACGCTGCAGTTTAAATTTATCACTTTACGAGACGTGAGGAATAAAGTCTTCACGTTATTGTCCCGAGTTTGTATTTTACGTCTGTGTCCGTCGCTCCTCCTTTATTGTCTTTCATCATACTGATTGTTGATGTTTGGTTTTTACGATCTGACGCTGACACACACACACGCACACACACACACACACACACACGAGGAGCAGCGGTTTCAAAATCACACACTAAAACACAAAGTCGGGTCTCACTTCCTTGAACGCTGCTGTAGTGTGTGGCGTCCTTTAGTAGAGTTTTAGTATGATTTTTTTTTTTTTTTAGTCCTCGTTTGTTACTGAACTGCGTCGAATCGATTTTAAATCTATCGTTTTGAATCGTAAGTGCACTGAATCGAAAAACGTATCGTATCGTGGCCTATGTGTCGAGTTACGCGTCGTGTATTATTCACAAACACGGGCGAAAAGTTTTAAGTTACTCTGAAAACTCAAGAAAAAAACAAACACACACAAAAACAGATTTGAGATTGACTCGTTTAAACGGCACGGATCAGCTCCAGCTCAGGTCAGTTCTTCGCGGTCACTCCAGACAGAGAAGTGCCTCCGGTTAGAGAGAAATGTCCTTGAACTTTGAGAGGCCGTGAGACGCAGAGGCCGCACTCCCTCGTGTTTAAACACAAACACAGGCTCGTTCTGTTCCACGACTCTTTGGCTTTTACTCTGTGTGTTTTTCAAAAGGACCTGTTGTTGTTTTTCTCTCTTATACAACTATTTCAAACATGAGTCTCTCCTCCTCCTCCTCCTCCTCCTCTCTCTCTTTCTTTCTCTTTTTATTTGTTCTCTTTATCAGTCTCTTTCTCTCCTTTCTTATGCCTCTCTCTCTCTCTTTGTCTAGTTTCTCTCCTAGTTTTTCTCTTGTGTGTGTTTGTCTTTCTCTCTCTCTCTCTTCCCTGTCAACTCCTTTTCCTCTCTCGCTTTCCCTCCTTCCTTCCTTCCTTCCTTCCTTCCTTCCCTCCTCTCAAACTCTCCTTTCTGTTTCTTCTCTTCCTCTTTTTCTCTACGTTGGTCTCTCTTAATCTTTTTTCTGCTGCATGTTGTCTCTCTCTCTTTCCTCCTGTACTTTCTCTCTTTCCTTTGCTGCGTGTTGTAACTTTCTCTTAACCTCCTTCTCTCTCCTCTCTTCCATCCTCTCTTTCTCTCTTTCCTCTCCATTTCTCTCCAGTCTCTCTCTCTCTCTTCCCTCTCGCTCTTTCCTCTCCTCTCTCTTGTACCCGTTTTTCTCTCCCTCTCTCTCTCCGTCTTCTCTCTCCTCTGTCGTAATTGTTTTTGTCTCTCTGTCCTTCTTTCTCTCTCTCCCTCTTTCCTCTCCTGAGTATGTTGACCCTGTTTTCTCTCCCTCGCTCTCTCTCTCTTTCTCTTTCTCTCTCCCTCCCTGTCTCCCTCTTTCCTCTCCTCTCTCAGATGTACCTGTTTTTCTCTCCTTCTCTTACCTCTCCTCCCTCTCTTTTCTCTCCCTGTTGAACACAAAGTGGCTGTGATCTCTCTCCTCCCCTCTCTCTCTCTCTCTCTCTTTCCTATCTTCTTTCATTCGTAACAGTTTTCCCTCTTTCCTTTCCACCCTCAGTTATCCCTCTCTCTTTTCTCTTCCTGTTGAACACAAAGTAGCTGTGGCCTCTTTCTCTCTCTGTCTCTTTCTCTCTCTTTCCTCTCCTCTTTTCTCTGTTTTCTCTCTCAGTAGCTGTGCCCTCTGTCTCTCTCCTCTCTTTCTGTCTCTCTGTCCCTCTGTCTCTCTCTCTCTCTCTCTCTCTCTTTCCTTTCCTCTTTTCTGTGTTTTCTCTCTCAGTAGCTGTACCCTCTCTCTCTCTCTCTCTGTCTCTCTCTCTTTCCTCTCCTCTGTTATCCCTCTCTCTTTCTGTGTTTTCTCTCTCAGTAGCTGTGGCCCCTCTCTTTCCCTTCTTTCTCTTTCCTTCGTTTTTCTCTCTGTGTTTTCTCTCTCTCAGTAGCTGTGGCTGCCCCCCCCCTCCCTCTCTCTCTCTCTCTCTCTCTCTCTTCTTTCCTCTCCTCTTTTCTCTTTTCTCTCTGTTTGTTTCTCTCTCAGTAGCTGTGACCTCTCTCTCATTCCTCTCCTCTTTTCTCTCTTTCCTCTCTTCTCTTTTCTCTGTTTTCTCTCTCAGTAGCTGTGGCCTCTCTCTCTTTCCCTTCTTTCTCTTTCCTTCTCTTTTTTTTAATCTCTCTTTTCTCTCTCAGTAGCTGTGGCCTCTCTCTCTCTCTCGCTCTCTTCTTTCCTCTCCTCTTTTCTCTTTTCTCTGTTTTTTTCTCTCAGTAGCTGTGGCCTCTCTCTCTCTCCCTTCTTTCTCTTTCCTTCTCTTTTTTTATCTCTCTTTTCTCTCTCAGTAGCTGTGGCCTCTCTCTCTCTCTCGCTCTCTCTTTCCTCTCCTCTTTTCTCTCTTTTCTGTGTTTTCTCTCTGTCAGTAGCTGTGACCTCTCTCTCTCTCATTCCTCTCCTCTTTTCTCTCTTTCCTTCTCTTTTTTTTTATCTCTCTTTTCTCTCTCAGTAGCTGTGGCCTCTCTCTCTCTCTCTCTTCTTTCCTCTCCTCTTTTCTCTCTTTTCTGTGTTTTCTCTCTGTCAGTAGCTGTGGCCTCTCTCTTTCCTCTCCTCTTTTCTCCTCTTTTCTCTCTTTTTTCTCTCTCTCCGTGGCCTCTCGTTGCCTCGAGCGTTGGTCCAAGTGTTTCTAGGAAAAACAGAGACAGTTTCAGACTCACGTGTTTTTATGTCACAACAAACTTTAAACAGACGCGACTTTAAACTCAAACACTTCAGGAGCTGAAAAAATACAAATACTAAAGTTTTATCGCTTAAAAAAAAACCCATGTAGTTCAATAAATACAGAATGGGCATGTTTAAAGCCACAGTGTGTGTAAAATATCTCCATGGAGACGTGGTGGACCTGTTCATAAAGTTCCACAGTGCGGCTTTACGGGGTTTATAAACGCTGTAAAGTAATGAAATCATCGACTTTGGACGTTGTTATACTTGAGCTCGGCGACGGTCCAGGACATGACACAAAGATGGAAAAATGGGATAAATAAAATAATAACTCAAGGTTAAATTAACAAAACACACTGAAATATGTACAGAAACGGTTCAAATAATTCACACAAAGCAACTAACTGTACAGAAAATGACCAACGAAACTACAAAAACCACATGTAGGGATGGGCATTCTATAAAATTTTCTTAATCGATCGTTGGGAGAATTAACGACCGATTATCGATTAATAATTAACGTTTTTATATTAAAATGATCATCATTATTATTACTATCTGCACTATTAATCTGCATAAATAAATTCAACTTTACGACATATAAACCGTAACGACTCTAGAGCCACATCAGCCCGTTTGACATTATCATGTGTTTAATGCAGATTTGTTCAACTCTCACAGAAACAAAACTTAAAACCTCATGGCTCATTTGCATAAACTAAACGAAGTAAAAACAGCTCTTGTGTCGCTGATGTGGTTCAACATCTGTCGGACTAAAGCGACGTTCAGACTGCAGCCTGAAGTGACCCAGATCTGATTTTTTTTTTTTGGCTCCTATGTTCCTGTATCTGATCTTGTAATTATAATGTCGGGTTCATGTGTAAAGTCTATTCGTAATGTGCCAAATGAAGCTCATCGAGGGCAGCAGCTACAGGAGCGCATCTGGAGCCGAGTTCTGACCACGAGTGTCACGGCAACCGAAGAGCCAATCAGGAGCGACGCTGTTGAGGCTGTTTATACAGAAATAATAATTCCGAATTAACGTGTTAAACTCGTTAAATCGTTTTTATTTAATGTGCTTCAGCGTCTGGGGGTGGGGAAGGTTCTGATTGGACAGAGACACAAACGAATTTACGTCTTTGGCAAGAAAACACACACTTCAGCTGCTCCCGGCTTTTCTGTCATCTCGGTTTGTCGTTACTCCACGGACACAAACGCCATCCAAACTTTTCCCCGCGGTGGTTCTGATGATGATTGTGAAGCAGCCGATGGAGAATTCTCTCGTCACGCTTTACGTCTGTCGGCTGAGGAGGAGAAGGGAGGAAGAAGACAAAGGCTGCGTTCAGACTGAAGCCTGAAGTGACCCAAATCAGATTTTTTTGGCCTCTATGTTCCTGTATCTGATCTTTTAATGACGTCTGAACCACACAGATCCGAATTTTTTCAAATGTGACCCAGGACACTTGGATATGTGCTCCTGAAACTGATACATATCTGATCTTTAACATGTGACTTCAGTCTGAACGGCCAAAGTGCATTCATCCACCTACACGTTATCAACAAGACACAAACGTCACTATTCTGCACTGAAGTAGGAGAAAATTGTTAATGAACTCCGTGTCACTGAAGTGAAGCACATCTCCACTCACCACTCTTGGCTCCGTCTCCACATCCACACGTTCCTTTCAACGGCCAAAAACCTCGTCCTTCTCCTTCTCAATCTCCTCCTTAAAACAAGTAAGTTGTTCATGTTCTGGCTCCGGTACGAGAGGAACTTTAAAATCTCCAGGTGCTCGATGCTGCGTCCATGTTTGGACAACTTCTGTAAACACAGAGACGCTCGCTGCGGTTGACGTCGTCGTGTCTCCAGTGTCACATGTGGGACACTTTCGGGCCGTTTAATGTTCACACTGGAGTCACATACAAGTCACATTTAACTGGAAATGTGAACGACCTCGAAAAAAACATCAGATTTCACAAAAAAATCGGAATTGAGCGTTAAGCCCTGCAGTCTGAACGCAGCCCACTCCCGCATCCCACTCACAAATCCAAAGAGACGTGGAGGAAAGTCCGAAGCCAGGACTGGTGGAAGCGGATCGAAGGACGACACGAGTATGCGCCGAACGACCGGGATTATTTTTTAAAAGAATAAACGTTTACATGATCCAAGAATAAATTAATTTGGCTTTAAAATCAGAATAAAACACCCACTGACTTCGGATTTAAGAAATGTTTACATGGTCTTTTTAAAGCGGAATTCATTTTTATTCAGAATTAAAGCTCTCATATTAACGTGGTAAATTATTATAGTAAATTCCGTGTCTTAATTTTCTTTTCTCTGTGTCTGTGTTTGTGTTTCAGTACTGCAACGGGGGGGACCTGGCCGATTATTTGCAAGGTAAGAGCGTTTGTCTCTCCTCGCGTGGGAGGGAGGGGGCGCTGTTCGTTACACCGGGGTCTGGGCTCAATGGTGCGTTTGTGCGTCGCAGAAAGAGTCGGTTTTTGCAGCGTTCTGTGTGTGGGGGGAGGTCGACGGGTTCAGCACAATGACAGAGAAAGAAAGAAAAAGAGACAGTGACGCTCTGTTTAAGACGATGCACACAGAGTTCATGAAGGTTTAAAAGTGTCCACGAGTTAAAACTAGAAAAGAGAAAGATGAAGAGCAGAGGAGGAAGAGAGACGAAGAGTTAGAAGGAGAGATGGGAGAGAGAGAGTTAGGAGAGAGAAGAAGGAGGGAGGAGAGAGAGAGAAGAGGAGAGAAGAGAGGGAGAGAGAGAGAGGAGGGAGAGAGAGAAGGAGGAGAGGGAGAGAGGAGGGAGAGAGAAGGAGGGAGAGAGAGAGAGGAGGGAGAGAGCGTTAGAAGAAGAGAGTTAGAAGAGATGGAGAAAGAAGAGGGAGAGAGAGAGAGAAGGAGGAGAAGAAGGAGGGAGAGGGAGAGAGAAGGAGGGAGAGAGAGAGAGAAGGGAGAGAGAGGGAGAGAGAGAGAGAGAGGAGAAAGAGAGAGAGCAGGAGTTAGAAGGAGAGAGAGAGAAGGAGGGAGAGAGAGAAGGAGAGAGAGAGAAAGCAGGAGTCAGAAGGAGGGAGAGAGAGAGAGAGAGAAGGGGGGAGAGACAGCGAGAGAAAGAGGGAGAGAGGAGGGAGGGGGAGAGAGAAGGGGGAGAGACGGCGAGAAAGAGGGAGAGGAAGGAGAGAGAGAAAGCAGGAGTCAGAAGGAGGGAGAGAGAGAGAGAGAGAGAAGGGGGGAGAGACAGTGAGAGAAAGAGAAAGAGGGAGAGAGAAGGGAGGGGGGGCGGAGGAGAAATAGAGGGAGAGAGAGAGTTAGAGAGAGATAGAAGGAGAGAGAGAGGGAGAAATAGAGGGAAAGAGGGAGAGAGAAAGAGTTAGAAGAAGAGAGAGAGAGAAACAGGGAAAGAGTGAGAGGGAGAGAGCGTTAGAAGAAGAGTTAGAAGGAGAGATGGAGAGAGAGAGTTAGGAGAGAGAGAAGGAGGGAGAGAGAGAGAGAAAGGAGGGAGAGAGCGTTAGAAGAAGAGAGTTAGAAGGAGAGATGGAGAAAGAAGGAGGGAGAGAGAGAGAGGAGGGAGAGAGAGAGAAGGAGGGAGAGGGAGAGAGAAGAGAGAGAGAGAGAGAGAGGAGAAAGAGAGAGAGCAGGAGTTAGAAGGAGAGAGAGAGGAAGGAGAGAGAGAGAAAGCAGGAGTCAGAAGGAGGGAGAGAGAGAGAGAGAGAAGGGGGGAGAGAGAGAGAGGAGGGAGAGAGCGTTAGAAGAAGAGAGTTAGAAGGAGAGATGGAGAAAGAAGGAGGGAGAGAGAGAGAGAAGGAGGGAGAGAGAGAGAGAAGGAGGGAGAGAGAAGGAGGGAGAGAGAGAGAGAAGGAGGGAGAGAGAGAGAGGAGAAAGAGAGCAGGAGTTAGAAGGAGAGAGAGAGAAGGAGGGAGAGAGAGAAGGAGAGAGAGAGAAAGCAGGAGTCAGAAGGAGGGAGAGAGAGAGAGAGAGAAGGGGGGAGAGACAGCGAGAGAAAGAGGGAGAGAGGAGGAGGGAGGGGGAGAGAGAAGGGGGGAGAGACGGCGAGAAAGAGGGAGAGGAAGGAGAGAGAAAGCAGGAGTCAGAAGGAGGGAGAGAGAGAGAGAGAGAAGGGGGGAGAGACAGCGAGAGAAAGAGAAAGAGGGAGAGAGGAGGGAGGGGGAGAGAAGGGGGGAGAGACAGCGAGAAAGAGGGAGAGGAAGGAGAGAGAGAGAGAGCAGGAGTCAGAAGGAGGGAGAGAGAGAGAGAGAGAAGGGGGGAGAGACAGTGAGAGAAAGAGAAAGAGGGAGAGAGAAGGAGGGAGAAAGAGGAGGAGAGAGGGGCAGAAAGAGAGAGGGGGGGAGAGAGAGAAAGGGAAAGAGATAGAGAGGGACAGAGGGGGAGAGGGGGATAAGGAGGGAAGAGAGAGCAACAGAGCGAGGGGGGGAGCTGGAGAGAGATAGAGAGGGGAAAGGAGAGGGAGGGGGGAGGGAGAGAGGGAGAGAAAGGGAGAAAGAGAAAAGAGAGAGAGAGAGGGCGTGAGAGGAAGATAGAAAGAGGTAGAGTGAGGTAGAGAGAAAGGAAGGGAGGGAGGAAGAGAGAGAGCAGGAGGAAAGAGGGGGAGAAAGAGAGGAAAAGAATGAGAGAGGGAGCGAGGGGAAAAGAGAGAGAGAGAAAGAGAGAGAGACATAGGGTCATAGGGTCAGAGGTCATATGGTGCGTTGTGTTTGTTACATAAATCTGTCCCACTGTCCCACTTTCTCTGAACGCAGAAGGTCAAAGGTCGAGTTTAAGTGACACGACTTATACAATCTGCTGTTTTTACTCTGGAGACTTTGACCAACGACACACGTAACTCGTCCAGCGCCGAGACGAGGATTTAAACACTTTTATGTTCAAATAATTCAGCCAAAATATTGAATTAGTTTTTTTTACATCTTGTTTTCCATATTTTTACATTATAATAAACAAAACGTCAATAACATCTGGAGACGAACGTAAGATCCTACAGGGTCCAGGTCCAGGTCCAGGTCTAGGTCCAGGTCTAGGTCCAGGTCTAGGTCCAGGTCTAGGTCCAGGTTTAAGTCTAGGTCCAGGTTTAAGTCTAGGTCTAGGTCTAGGTCCAGGTCTAGGTCCAGGTCTAGGTCTAGGTCCAGGTCCAGGTCCAGGTTTAAGTCTAGGTCCAGGTCCAGGTCTAAGTCTAGGTCCAGGTCTAGGTCCAGGTTTAAGTCTAGGTCCAGGTCTAAGTCTAGGTCCAGGTCTAGGTCCAGGTTTAAGTCTAGGTCCAGGTTTAAGTCTAGGTCCAGGTCTAGGTCTAGGTCCAGGTCTAGGTCCAGGTCCAGGTCCAGGTCTAGGTCCAGGTTTAAGTCTAGGTCTAGGTCTAGGTCTAGGTCCAGGTCTAGGTCCAGGTTTAGGTCTAGGTCTAGGTCTAGGTCTAGGTCCAGGTCCAGGTCCAGGTCCAGGTCTAGGTCCAGGTCCAGGTCCAGGTCTAGGTCTAGGTCTAGGTCTAGGTCCGGGTCCAGGTCCAGGTCTAGGTCCAGGTCCAGGTCTGGTGTTGTGTTTGAGTCCCAGCTGCAGAGTTTGAGGTTTTTAATGTGTCTCATTTTCACAACGGAAGAAACGATCAATAAAATAATCATCAATACACAGAAGAGAGAGAGAAGAGACGAGGAAGAGAGGAAGAGAGGAAGAGAGAGGGGGGAAGAGAAGGTTAGAGATGGGGACAGGAAAGAAAGGTAAAGAAAGGAAGAGAGAGGTAGAGAGAAGAAGAGAGTGAAAAGAGATGAGGAGAGAGGAAGAGAGAGACAAGGAAGAGAGAGAAGACAGAGACAGAGAGGAAGAGAGAGATAGAGAGAGAGACAAGAGAAGAGAGAGAGAGAAGAGAGAGACGGGGAGAGAGAGAGATGGAGAGAGGAAGAGAGACGGGGAGAGAAGAAGAGAGACGGAGTGAGAGGAAGAGACATGAGGAAGAGAGAGAAGAGAGAGATGGAGAGAGAGGGGACGAGAGAGACGTGGAGAGAGAGAAGGGAGAGAGACAGAGAGATGAGAGAGGAAGAAGGAGAGAAGAGAGAGATGAAGGAGGATAAAGAGGATGAGAGAGAGAGAGAGAGGGAGACGAGGGGAGAGAATGAAAGAGAGAGAGAGAGGGAGTCCTGGAGTCTGATGCAGTCGAGCGGCTGTAGTTTTTGACTCTTTCGTCTTTTCGTGTTTTCTGCCCTTGTGTCCTCGAGCCAGACACTTGGGCCAGAGAACAAATGAACAGTGAGCTTCCTGCAGCACTTTTTGAAACTTGTCAATTATTTTAAACATCGTATAAAGTCAAACTGTCACAGCTCGAGTTAATAACACTGTAATTATTCCTGAATATTATTGTGCTTATGCTTCTCGTCTTTTTCTGCTTAAGTCTGTAGTTTAATCACCCTGAGACACTTTACACTTTAGGCTTAATAATGATGTTTTTATAAGTGTATTTACGTGTTTTTTTACGCGTGTCTTTGTGTATATTTGTGTTGTTTCTCCAGCGAAGGGCACCCTGCGAGAGGACACTTTGCGCGTGTTCCTTCAGCAGATCTCCGCCGCCATGAGAGTCCTTCACAGTAAAGGAATCATCCACAGAGACTTGAAACCTCAGAACATCCTCCTGAGCTACACGGGACGCAAGAAGTCTGGAGTCAGCGGCATCAGAGTCAAGATCGGTACGAAAAGCTTTTATTATATTATATCTTTTACTCACTTACTTAGGTACGGGACAGCTTTCTCAGGTCTGATACTGATTTCGATTAGCCAGGCTGATTCCACCTAGTCCCTCTGCTCAATTTAATTTCTCTCCAGCGACTAGGTCAGGAATTGGAATACACTAGACGATTCACAAGAACCCCGAAATTTGTAGACAGTGCGCTGGCCAATCATCTGTGAGCTGTGAAGCCATGACGTCAAAATCGTTGCGTTTGTCTGGTTCCCTTTTGTGGAACAGAACAACAGTAAACAAAGCTTCAAGATGGATGTAGATGAAGACAGACATTCTGTGTTGGCGACGATTCCCCAGCTGGAGGATTTAAAGCCGGAACAAAGAGAATGTTTGGTGAATTTTATCAAGGGGAAAGACGTTATTGTTCTTCTTCCTACCGCATTGAGAGCATTACATACGTCACGACCAAACAGCAGTGATTGGTTCAATAAACAAAGTACCCGCCTACTGTCGAGTGAACAAATACTAACACTGCAAGGTCAGACGGTTTCCACCAAGTGAAACCGGCTGATGAATCAGACTAGATTTTGAAATCAACAGAAACCAATGTGGAAAACAGCATTTATTTCCTTTAAACCAGACATGTCAAACTCAGGCCCAGGGGCCAAATTTGGCCCGTGACATAATTATATTTGTCTCGCGAGATCAAATCAAATCTGTATTAGAGCTGCCCGCTGGATACAGATCGACTATAGAGACATTATTTATTTAAAATGTTGTTATTTTATTTTGTTTGTTTTGGATTCAGTGTTTAAGCAAAACTATTATTAAACGTTTATTTTAATAAGAAAAGGTTTAACATTACATATCTCAAAAGAAAACATGCAGATGATGCTGAAATATTTCAATAAATATTTAGTTTAGCCCACGACTTAGTCCCAGTTTTTAATTTTGGCCTCTGTGAATTTGAGTTTGACACTCCTGCTTTAAACAAACAAACAAAAAACTAAATAGTGAATATGCTTTATAATATACTTTCCTCTCATCATAATCCAAATAATTAAGATTTAAAAGTGCTTCATAAAAGTTATTTCCTTAGATAGATTGGACTGAAATGGAGCAAAGGATCATGGTGTATGTAGTTCTCTTCGTTTTTTTTAGCTGTTGCTGCATCGTAACAGTGAATTTAAGCAAAGATGGTCCATGATATTATTGTGAAACTTTGACGATACGATATCACGATATTTTTGTTATTGTTACATCCCTGTGGCCGTTTATAATATCGTTTAACTGTAGAATTACTAACCAAGAGTTGTTTTGTATTGTAAACTCTAGTTCCAGTTTGTGGTTGAAACCTGATGTTTTGTGTTTAAAATCTTGTGTTTTTGTATTTAAATGTCATGTTTTTGTGTTTAAATCTCATGTTTTGTGTTTAAATGTCATGTTTTGTGTTTAAAATCTTGTGTTTTTGTGTTTAAATGTCATGTTTTGTGGTTTAAACCTGATGTCTCGTCCGCAGCTGACTTTGGTTTCGCGCGTTACCTCCAGAGTAACATGATGGCGGCGACTCTGTGTGGATCTCCCATGTACATGGTGAGTCCAGCCTCCACACAAACCACATTTACACAATATTTACTGCTTTTATTATGATTATGCAGTATGATTATTAATTTTTTACGCTTTATTTACATTATTTTACTTTATTTGCTGGGTTTCAGATGACATCACAGCCTAAAAATATTTAACACAGACTGGAGGCAGCTAAAATAAATATTGTTGAAATGGAGATTTTGGTCATAATACTAAAAGTTAAAGGTGCACTACTGCTTGTTTCTATGGATACGTCACCGCTCTGCCCGGAATGTTCCGCAGTGTGACATTAAACAGCTCTACTTTACATTTATGCAATCACATGTGGTTTTATCGCTCAAAAACACCTCCGAAAACAGACATTGTGACTGTGAGCGGGGTCGCCTCTCCACAGATCTGACCTGTAACTCGGTTTGGTTTGGTCTCGGTGAAGATAGAAAGGTTTAATGCCGTACTGCGGAACATTCCAGAAAAAGTTTGTATGTCGTCATTGCATTTTAGAACCTGAAAACCACCAAAATTACCACTTCTACTACTACTGCAGTATCATGTCAGTAGTTTAGGTAAATACTTTGCTGTATAAAAATGTACAAATATTGATAAACTGTTTTAAATTATCCTGACATCTCCAGGTTCAGCTGAGAGTTTTTTTTTTTATTTTTTTCTTCGTCAGTTTATTTTACTTGGAACCATTTTATCAGAGCCATAAAGTAATTTTATGTTCAGTATCAGTTCACGGTTCACTTTTATAAACACTCTTGTCACATGATCACAGGGTCACATGATCAGCGTCGCCTCTCGTGGGTCGATTATTTAAACCAGCTGAGGCTTTAAACCTGAGTTACATAAACTCTCTCTCTCTCTCTCTCTCTCTCTCTCTCTCTCTCTCTCTCTCTCTCTCTCTCTCTCTCTCCCTCTTCTATCTTTTCTCTCTTCTCCACACCTTCCTTCTCCCTTTCTCTCTCCTTTCTTCTTTTCTTTTTCTCTCTCTCTGCCTCCTTTCCTCCTTCTCCCTCTCATCTTCATTCTCTTTTTCCCTTTTCCCTCACTCCCTACTCCTCCTCTCTCTCTCTCTCTCCCTCTCACTCTCTCTCTCCCCTCTTTTCAATCTTTTCCTCTCTCCTCCCTTGCCCCTTCCTTCTCTCCTGTCTCCCCCTTTCCCTCCTACTCCTGTCCTCTTTCTCCCCCCTCTGCTGCACTCCCTCTCTCCTTCTCCCACCTGCTCTCTCCCTCTTTACTTTCCTCTCTCCCCTCCTCCTTTTCTTCTCTCTTTGTCTCTATCTCTCCCTACCTTTTGCTCTCTCTGCCTTGCTCTCCTCTCCTTCCTTTCCTTCTTCTCTCCCTCTTCTCCATCTCAATCTACCCCTCTCTCTCTCTCACTACCTCTCTCTCTCTTTTACTCTTCCTCTCTTCTCTCTCTCTCTCCTTTCCTCCTGCCTCTTTACTCTTTCTCCTCTCCCTCCTCCTCCTTCTCCCCGTCTTCCCCTTTCCCTCTTTCCCTCTTTCTCCTTTCTCCCACTCTTTACACTCTCTCTTCTCTCTCCCCCCTCCCTCTTTCTCCTCTTCTCTCTCTCTTTTCTCTTTCCTTCTTCTCTTCCGTCTCTCAGGCTCCGGAGGTGATCATGTCTCAGAATTATGACGCTAAAGCAGATCTGTGGAGCATCGGGACGGTGGTTTATCAGTGTCTCGTGGGGAAGCCTCCGTTTCAGGTAAAACCTCGCTCCACTTTTCATGTAAACGATCAAAACACCCGTTATACTTTCACTTTCACTTTCACTTTACACTAATTCATCTCATGGACGTACACCAGGACTACACCAGGACTAAAGACTACACCAGGGACTACTCAGGACTACCAGGACTACGACACCAGACAGACTACACCAGGACTACACCAGGACTACACCAGGACTACACCAGGACTACACCAGGACTACACCAGGACTACACCAGGACTACCAAACTACACAGACTACTCCAGACTACCACTACACCAGGACTAATCAGACTACCAGGACTACACCAGGACACCAGGACTACACCGACTACACAGGGACACCAGGACTACACCAGGACAACCAACACCAGGACACCAGGACTACCAGGACTAAAGACACCAGGACTACACCAGGACTACTACACCAGGACTACACCAGGACAAGACTACACAGGACTACTACCAGGACTACACACTGACTAAGGACTACACCACTACAAGACTACACCAGACTACCAGGACTAAACCAGGACTACACCAGACTAAGACTACACCAGGACTAACCAGACTACACCAGACTACCAGGACTAAAGACTACACCAGGACTAAAGACTACACCAGGACTAAAGACTACACCAGGACTAGGACTGGACTACCAGGACAGGACTACACCAGGACTACACCAGGACTAAAGACTACACCAGGACTACACCAGGACTAAAGACTACACCAGGACTACACCAGGACTACACCAGGACTACACCAGGACTAAAGACTACACCAGGACTACACCAGGACTAAAGACTACACCAGGACTACACCAGGACTACACCAGGACTACACCAGGACTACACCAGGACTACACCAGGACTAAAGACTACACCAGGACTACACCAGGACTAAAGACTAAACCAGGACTACAACCAGGACTACACCAGGACTAAAGACTACACCAGGACTAAAGACTACACCAGGACTACACCAGGACTACACCAGGACTACACCAGGACACCAGGACTACACCAGACTACACCAGACTACAGGGACTACACCAGGACTAAACCAGGACTACACCAGGACTACTACAAGGACTACACCAGGACTACACCAGGACTACACCAGGACTACACCAGGACTACACCAGGACTACACCAGGACTAAAGACTACACCAGGACTACACCAGACTAAAGACTACACCAGACTACACCAGGACTAAAGACACCAACACCAGACTAACCAGACTACACCAGGACTACACCAGGACTAAAGACTACACAGGACTAACCAGGACTAACCAGGACTACTACACCAGGACTACACCAGGACTACACCAGGACTACACCAGACTACACCAGGACTACTACACCAGGACTACACCAGGACTACATCAGGACTACATCAGGACTACCAGGACTACACCAGGACTAAACCAGGACTAAACCAGGACTAAACCAGGACTGAACCAGGACTGAACCAGGACTGAACCAGGACTAAACCAGGACTAGGACTAGACATGAATTTAATCTTGAATTTTCCTACACACTTTTTGCTTTTTTCATTTATCTTTACACTGTACACATTTTTTTCATGTATTTTTGCAGTTATTTGTCTTCAAGCAGGTCATCAGGAAGTGTGTGGTTAGCATGTTAATTGTTTTTAACTTCATTCTGATGGAAAAAACTGAAAAAGTGTGACAAGTGTTTATAAACTCCTTGGTGAATAAACCGTTTCAAATGAAGTAGATCAGAAAAACTCAGGTACAGAGTCTTTAACAATTTGAATTATATTGATTTTTTTTTTTTTTTTTTTTTTTATATTTGGCCGGTTTATTAAATTTAATTACACTCAAAATGTCACAAGTGTTTTGTTTTTGATCCTGAGTCCTGGTCCGTTCTGTGATTTCAGGCCAACAGCCCCCAGGACCTGAGGCTGTTTTACGAGAAGAACAAGAACCTCCAGCCCATGTGCGACTCCGCAGTAAAAATAAACTAAACACACGTTTTTAAGTTTAAAGTCGTTAGAAAAACATGTTTCTTTTCTTTTGACCCAGAATTCCTCGAGAGACGTCGGCGCCGCTCACAAACCTGCTCCTGGGTTTGCTGCAGAGGAACCAGAAGGACAGAATGGACTTTGGTAAAAAAAACACGTTTTACACTTTTACAACAAATTTATGTAAATATTTGTACAAAACCAAATGTACAAGAACCAGAACCAGACCAGGACTGAGCCGGGATTTACGGCAGGGCTAAAGACTAGACGTGGGCTAGACCTGGACTGAATCAAGACTACACCAGGGACTGGGACTGGACCTGGGACTGGGATTGGGACTGGACCTGGGACTGGGACTGGGATTGGGACTGGACTGGACTGGACTGGACTGGACCTGGGATTGGACTGGACTGGGACTGGACCTGGGATTGGACCTGGGACTGGACTGGACCTGGGATTGGGACTGGGACTGGACTGGGACTGGGACTGGACCTGGGATTGGACCTGGGATTGGACCTGGGACTGGACTGGGACTGGGACTGGGACCTGGGACCTGGGACTGGGACTGGACCTGGGATTGGACCTGGGACTGGGACTGGACTGGACCTGGGACTGGACCTGGACTGGGACCTGGGGGACTGGGACTGGACCTGGGACTGGACCTGGGACTGGACCTGGGACTGGACCTGGGACTGGGACTGGACCTGGGACTGGACCTGGGACTGGACCTGGGATTGGGACTGGGACTGGACCTGGGACTGGAACATGGGACTGGACCTGGGGGACTGGACTGGACCTGGGACTGGGACTGGGACTGGACCTGGGATTGGACTGGGACTGGACCTGGGACTGGACCTGGGACTGGGACTGGACCTGGGATTGGACCTGGACCTGGGATTGGGACTGGGACTGGACCTGGACCTGGGACTGGACATGGGACTAGACATGGGACTACACGAGGACTACACGAGGACTACACGAGGGCTAAAGACCACACTTGGACCATGCCAGGACTGACTGAACCAAAGACTGAACCAGGGACTGAACCAGGGACTGAACCAGGGACTGAACCAGGACTAAACACCAAACCTGGACACAAACTGGACTAGACCAGGACTAAAGCCCACACCAGGACTACACCAGGACTAAAGCCCAAACCTGGACTAAACCTGGATCTTCGTTCTTTCTCCAGACACGTTCTTCACTCATCCGTTCCTCGAGTCTCCGACGACCATCAAAAAATGTACGTCCCAGATCTTTTACTGCAGTCGTTATATTTACAGTTTAAACACGGATCTAAGAGGGAACGTGAAGAATTAATCGGTGTTTTGTGGGTGTTTTTGTGTCCAGCGTGTCCGGTCCCTGTGCCCAGCGCCTCAAACCCGGTGACGGACAGCTCGTGTGGCAGCTCCCCCTGCATCAGATACAACTCTCCTCCAGTCAGTGTCCTTTTTACATTTACTATTATCAATTTATCGTCAAAAATAAACTCAGGAAAAGTTGTTTTAGAGGAATATTGTGATTTAAAACGTCTAAATTATAACTTTATGGTTCAGTGTGTCATAGATTTGAACTTTATCACTTCAAAACCACAATCGAAATATCTGTTTTTATTTATTTTTGCTTTAGAAATGTATTTGGCGTTAAATTATCTCCAAGAAATTGTAATAAAAATGTCTCTTTTCTCTCTCCTCCTCCTCTCTATCCTCTCTCTCTCCCCTTTCTCCTCTTTCTTTTTCCTCCTCTCTCTCTCATCCCTCTCTTTGCTCTCTGTCCTTCCCCTCTTTCTTCTCATCTCTCCCCTTTTCTCTCTCTCCTCTCTGTCCCCTCCCTCCTCTCCCCCTCTTTCCTCTCTCCCCTCTTCTCTCTCTCTCTCTCTTCTTTCTCCTTCATCCTTCTCCCTCTGTTTTCCCCCTCGGTGTCTTCCTTTCGATCCGGCTCCTCCAGTCGTGTCTTCAGACTTTCCTCCACGTCTCTTTGGATTTGTGAGCAGATGTGGGGCTGAGGTACAACAGCCTCACACTCACTTTGTCTTCTTCCTCCTTCTCCGACGCTCTTCCCTTCTCCTCCTCAGCCGACAGACGTAAAGCGCGATGAGACAATTCTCCATCTGCTGCTTCGCAATTATCAGTAGAACCACCGCGGGAAAAGTTTGGATGGTGTTTGTGTGCGAGATGAAAGAAACGCCGGGAGCAGCTGAAGTGTGTGTTTTCTTCCGGTCGAAGTAAATCCGTCGGTGTCTCTGTCCAATCAGAACCTTCCCCACAACCAGATGCTCACACATTAAATAAAGACGATTTCACGAGTTTAACATGTAAACCTCAATTTGGAATTATTATTTCCACGTAAACTCGAAGGAGAATATTTTAATTCAGAACAATTAATTCGGAATTAAAAAACATGATGTAAACGTGGACATTGTCTTTTACTTCCTGATGAAATATCTGAACTTTTTCCATTTTTTTTCTCAGATGATCAGCCGATGGGCACGAGGCGACCGTCCAGCGAGTTCCTCATGTGTGGAGGGTGAGTCTCTACTTTTCAAACTCAGTCGGGCTCTAGTTCCCACATTGCCAATAATCTGATATATCGGTTGGCCGATATTATCAGCTGATATGCTTGCTGATACGGGCCGATATTTCATGTGGGCATGTGATACGTCGTTATAAATCTTAGACTCTCTACATTATGTTCATTTAATCCAATTTACAGACAGATAAATGTCCAAATATGTGGCTCTGCGTCAGTATTTATCTGCGGAGTCATTTGTCTGTGCGTCCGTACTGTCCCTGAACACACCAGAGTCGCGTCACTCACGTGTGTTTGTTTACACCTGCAGACGCAGATCCAAACACTGAGATTATTTTCTTTTTACAGACAATCGGTTTGAGTCTGGATTAAAGGGACATTTATTAGTTCAGACTTGTGATGTGGGAGGAGCCTGTGTGAGGCTGAGTGTTGGAAATATGTCGACTTTGAAGCTGGTTTTGGTTCGTTCTGATTGGTTATTGATTATCTGCTGTCGCTCTCACACATAAACAGGCTGTTTTCTGTTGGCGTATTGTAAAGTGTTTATATTGGTCGTATATTTGTTACTGGACCTGCATTGATGTAAATGAGCTGTGAATAGACGTGTGAATGATCGACATTTACACATATAATTAATTACCGCGGCGTGCAGCATTTACGGGTAAAGGCTCATAGCGCTAGTTTCTTTACTAGGTTGTAGTTATGGGTCGGTCGCGAACGAAGCGGCTCTTAGATCCGGCTCTTTGAAGCGAATGACGGGATCCTGCTCCTTATTGGGAACCGTGTTTTCTCTTTCTCTCACTTTTTTTCTCTTCACGTCGTGTACAGACTCGTGGTAGTTTGACAGCGGCAGCGTCTGAAAACGAAACTTTCAGAAATATACACGTGCATAGGATAAAAAAAAACAACAACAAAAAATGTGCTTATTTGACTGTAGTTCAGCAGAAAGTAAATAAACCAGGACTAATCTTGGGCTCGAGAGACGGAGAGAGAAATCTGGTTTATTCCTGTTTTACACATGGTTTAGATCCATTTTAGTCCTGGTTTAGCCCTGGTTCATTTCTGGTTTAGACCTGGTTTAGTCCTGCTTGCAACAAAACAATCTGAAGAGCCGCTTGGGAGCCGAAAGAGCCAACGGCTTTTAGTGATCTGATCCAAAAGAGCCGGTTCTCTAAAATGAACTGGAATACCCATCACTAGTGTCTAGAATGTGATGCAAAAATGCCATTAGTCTATTTTCTGTAAATATGACATAAAGAGTCAGAATAACAATAAATGTTGCCTAAATAAACCCAATTTACAATCCACTAGAGCCAAACAATTCAAGATTTACAGTAAATTTTTACATCACTAAATATATCGCGATTCTATCGGCAGCTCCAACTCCCATTTTGTCGGTTTCATATCGGCCACAAAAAGTCGTGCCCTAGTGGGACCTAAGTGCTGAAAAAAAAAAAAAAAACACAGCTCGCTCCTCGATCAGCTTCTGTTGGACTAAAGGACACAACTCCGTGAATCTCCTCACTCCTCTGCTGTAATGCTCCGACAGTTCATCAAGCGGTGCGGCTTCGTAGTTTACCAAAGTCGTACTAAAACATTCTGACAGATTTTTGAGCTCCGTGTGCCACATAAAATCTGTCCGAGGTCAGTAACACAACCAGAATTAATACATAAGACGCATAGGATTATGAGACGCACTGTCGATTTTTGAGAAAATTAAAGGATTTAAAGTGCGTCTTGTAGTCTGAAAATTCCATTACACAGTGCAGCTTTAACACGGTGCCTGTCGTGTGTTTTTGTGTGTTTTTTTTTGTGTGTCCGTGTTTTCCGGCCGCTCCTCCCAAACGCTGTTCTCACTGAAGCAGGTCACGGCCAAAACCAACAGTGACGCAGACGCTAAAAACAGCCCTGACCCAGAGCTGTGATCAGAGCCGCGCCGGGCCAACTCCTGTTATTACACCGTCTGACCGAGCGCGGAATTAAGGACCTGACGCGCACTGTACACGAGAACACGGACATTAAACATTAAACTCGCTCTGCCTGATTTTTACTCTTTTAAAAACGTGAAAAACTGAATTAGTCCATTTTACGGTCGTCCAAAGTTCTTCCTCGCTCATCTTCTGCGTTCATTTACTCTCCACAATGAGTTTATAAACGCTTTTCACAGCTCTCAGAGACCAGAGCGGAGTTTTACCTTCACTTTAATGTTAACAGCAACTGGCATGCTAACAGAGCACTTCCTGATTATGAGAAAATATAATGCTTTATAATTATGTATGTAAACAAATGTAGAGGCTTAACCAGGACTAAAGCAGGACTAAACCAGGTCTAAATCAGAGCTGAACTAGGGAATAAACTGGGACTCAACTGGGACTAAACCACAACTAAAACAGGGACTAAACTGGGACTAAACTGGGACTCAACTGGGACTCAACTGGGACTCAACTGGGACTCAACTGGGACTCAACTGGGACTAAACCAGGGACTAAACCAGGACTAAACCACAACTAAAACAGGGACTAAAGTGGGACTAAAGTGGGACTAACTCAGGGCTGAACCAGGTCTAAACCAGGTCTAAACCAGGGCTGAACTAGGACTAAACCAGGACTAAACCAGGTCTAAACCAGGGACTAAACAAGGGCTAAACCGGGGACTAAACCAGGACTAAACCATGGACTAAACCAGGTCTAAACAGGTCTAAATCAGAGCTGAACTAGGGACTAAACTAGGGACTAAACTAGGGACTAAAACGGGGACTAAACCGGGGACTAAAACGGGGACTAAAACGGGGACAAAACAGGGACTAAACAGGGACTAAGCCGAGACTAAACCAGGACTGAAACGGGGACTAAAGTGGGACTAAAGTGGGACTAAAGTGGGACTAAAGTGGGACTAAAGTGGGACTAAAGTGGGACTAAACCAGGACTCAACTACGACTAAAACTGGGACTAAACTGGGACTAAACTGGGACTAAACTGGGACTAAACTGGGACTAAACAGGGACTAAGCCGGGACTAAGCCGGGACTCAACTACCACTAAAACGGACTAAAGAGGGACTAAAATGGGACTAAACCAGGACTAAAGTGGGACTACACCGGGACTACACCAGGACTAAACCAGGAGCCTGTAAAAATGATGACAGAAGCGTGCGTTGTTGTCTGTGGTTTTGTTTTGTGCCCTGCAGCCAAACCTCTCACGTGTTTTCACTTCCTCTTCCTCCTCGTGCCTCTTTGTTTTTGTCCGTTAAAGAGACGGATGAAAACAGAGACGGAGAAAGAGGGAAAACACGATCATAACCGACATAACCGACTTTAACGGTGCAACAGGTTAAACATTTACAATAAAAGAATGTTTCTGTCACCTGGACTGGAGCAGGACGTGTTTAAACATCACGATTTCACCAGTGTCACGTTTACGATGACGAAAAACAAAAAAAAAGTAATTATTGACGAGAATACCCAAACCTAAGACTGGATGTTTTTAATATTTTGGTAATTTTTTAACATTATAACATGATTTAAAGATCACAAGAGTTGATTCCTCCTCAAAAACAGACCTGGAGTTGTGTTTTGTTTCATTCACATGTTTGAGTAAATCTTTATTATTGGTCCGTCTGCGTCTCCAAAGCTCAAAACGCTCTGCTCCACCTTGTGATGTCATGAAGTGGTAGTTTTCCAGTGAACAGCTCCTAAGGATAAATCTTTAGTTCAGTAGAGCTCACAGTAAAGAACACAGTGGAGCGTATCGTTTAATGTGATGATACAGTATCGATATCGTGGGCTGCTGTATCGATATATCACCAAGACTATTTAATTTTTATTTTTTTGGTTTATTTTGCTAAATTATTTTGTTACAGCTACAGTTTTGTTGTATGTTTAGATCAGGAGTGTCAAACTCATTTTGGTCCGGGGGTCGTATCCAACCGACTTTGATCCCAAAGTGTCCGGATCAAAACTCATGTCATATAAACCCCAAAAATAACAATAAATTTAAATATTTGTGCAGAGAAACACAAATCTATTACAGAAATCTTTTTGAATTGATGAACTCTTTCTTTGACTAAAATATTATTATATTATGAACAACCTGAAACTTTAAGAAAAATGTAATTTCAACACAAAGTTTTAACATGAACTTGTCTGTAAACAGGAATAAGTCCATTTTTGTTGTAAAATCCTGCACTCGGCTCCACTTTTCTCATGTTGGACATTTTTCTGATGAGGGTGTCACGGTCAACAGTCAAAACGATCGTCCTTTAAGAGCGTTTGGAAAGAGACAAGTCTTCATTTGTGCTGCTCTGGTGGGAGGGGCCACGTACAGAGACGCTGGAGACGCTGCTGTGATAAACACCACAGAAAATTAACAAGATTTTAATAGAAAATATAATTAAAATATTTTAGTAGAAAATCAGCCGAGGGCCAGATTAAAGGTCTTGGAGGGCCGGATCTGGCCCCCGGGCCGTATGTTTGACACTCCTGATTTAGAGGAAGGAAACTGAAGGAATTTTCACTGTTTTGATGATTAAAATGTTTGTGTTTCATATGAACTTTGCTCAAGAAGTGGTTTAAGAAAGACTTTAGTATCACAGACATGATTTAGACTTGATTTTTTCTCATATTGTATTGAAACTGTCCTGTATCGAGATGCGTATCATATCATGGCCCAGGTATCGTGGTATGTTTTCAGTTTGAGAGAAGAGCTCAGCGTAAATGTGCAGTTAAACATGAAACAAAACACAACTCCAGGTCTGCGTGTGATGAAGAAACGACATCAGAACATCAGGATATTGTGTAAAATGAGCCCTTTAATGACCTGCTCTTTATTGAGTAGAGCCTAAACCCTTTCCTGGGTCAAAATGAGATCGCTGTGTACTGTCTGTATCTCATTATAACACAGTTTTTATCATCCATGAAGTAAAAAGTAAACACGGTGAGCTGTCTGCATGTTATATTTAGTGTTATATTAGTGTTAGTGTTATATTTATTGTTGTCATGGCTCTTATTTTTGCCTCGTTTACCCACGTCTGATGATAAAACTGAATATTTTCTGACCTGCAGACTTCACCGCTGACATTTCATTGAGAAATTTCTTTGCTCTGTACTGAGTGAAGTGAAGTCAAGTGAACTAGGTCAAGTATTATTTAAGTAAACCAACCCTCCCCTCTCTCTCTCTCTCTCTCTCTCTGTCTCTCTCTCTCTCTTCTCTCTCTGTCTCTTCTCTCTTTCTTTTTCTGTCTCTCTGTCGCTCTGTCTCTTCTCTTTGTCTCTCTTTAAATCAGGTCATATTCAGAGTGACTGTGGTGATGTTTCAGATTTAAGTGTTTCTCATCATCTGTTCACTGACCCACAAACTCCTTTACGAGGGTCAGACCAGGACCAGACTCCTTCACGAGGGTCAGACCAGGACCAGACTCCTTCAGGAGGGTCAGACCAGGACCAGACTCCTTCAAGAGGGTCAGACCAGGACCAGACTCCTTCACGAGGGTCAGACCAGGACCAGACTCCTTCAGGAGGGTCAGACCAGGACCAGACTCCTTCAGGAGGGTCAGACCAGGACCAGACTCCTTCACGAGGGTCAGACCAGGACCAGACTCCTTCAAGAGGGTCAGACCAGGACCAGACTCCTGTACGAGGGTCAGACCAGGACCAGACTCCTTCAAGAGGGTCAGACCAGGACCAGACTCGCCTCTTAAAATATCAACCTGTGAGTCAGGTCTTAAACGTCACACTAAAACTACGAGGGTTTGACCAGGACCAGACTCACCTTTTATAATACCTCATTCTGGTCTTAAACATCACTCTAAAACTATGAGGGTTTGACCAGGACCAGACTCGCCTCTTAAAATACCGACCAGTGAGTCAGGTCTTAAACGTCACACTAAAACTACGACGGTTCGACCGGGACCAGAATCTTTTACGAGGGTCAGACCAGGACCAGACTCGCCTCTTAAAATACCTGACTCTGGTTTTAAACGTCACACTAAAACTACGAGGGTTTGACCATGACTAGACTCCTTTAAGAGGGTTCGACCAGGACCAGACTCTTTTATGAAGGTTCGACCTGGACCAGACTCTTTTATGAAGGTTCGACCCGGACCAGACTCGCCTCTTAAAACACCGACCAGTGAGTCAGGACTTAAAAGTCAGACTAAAGTCGACCAAGTCAGAACTTTTTTGACTGGATGAACAATGAGTTACTTGGTGAATCATAAGGTTCATGGTTAATCAGTCTAATGGCTTTTTGTTTTTTTGCTTTTTGTTTTGTTTTTTTGCAACTGAAGGACTGGATTAATTTACTCACCTGAAGTTTTTAATATCAGTTTACTCTTAGTTAAATTTTGGGTTAGTCCTGGTTAGGGCTGTGCAAAGATATTGAAGTATCAATATATCGTAACGTGTAATGTGATGATACAGTATCGATATCGTGGGCTGCTGTATCGATATATCGCCAAGAGTATTTTTATGTATATTTTACTAAATTATTTAGTTTCAGAGCTACAGTTTTGTTACTTGTGTCGCATAAATGAGTTTTCTTTCTGTAAACATTTGACATTTTCACTGTTTTGATGATTAAAATGTTTGTGTTTCATATGAACTTTACACAAGAAGAAGTGGTTTAACTAAGACTTTTAGTGTCACAGACATGATTTTAGACTTTATTTTTTATTGAACCGTATCGAATCAGTTTGAAATATATCGTATTGAATCATATTGAATCTTAAGCTCAGTGTATCCTGTATGTCCTGGTTTAGTCCTGGTTCAGTCCTGGTTCAGTCCTGGTTCAGTCCAGTTTTAGTGCGGTTTTAGTCCTGGTTCAATCCTGGTTTAGTCCGGGTTTAGTTAGTCCGGTTTTAGTCCTGGTTCAGTCCTGGATCAGTCCTGGATCAGTCCGGTTTTAGTCCGGTTTTTGTCCGGTTTTAGTCCTGGTTTTGTCCGGGTTTTAGTCCGGTTTTAGTCCTGGTTCAGTCCTGGTTCAGTCCAGTTTTAGTCCGGTTTTAGTCCTGGTTCAATCCTGGTTCAATCCTGGTTTAGTCCGGGTTTAGTGAGTCCGGTTTTAGTCCGGTTTTAGTCCTGGTTCAGTCCTGGATCAGTCCGGGTTTTGTCTGGGTTTTGTCCGGGTTTTGTCCGGTTTTAGTCCTGGTTCAGTCCTGGTTCAATCCTGGTTCAGTCCTGGTTAGTCCTGGTTCAGTCCTGGTTTCAGTCCGGGTTTAGTTAGTCCGGTTTTAGTCCGGTTTTAGTCCTGGTTTTAGTCCTGGTTCAGTCCGGTTTTAGTCCAGTTTTAGTCCAGTTTTAGTCCTGGTTCAGTCCTGGTTCAGTCCAGTTTTTAGTCCAGTTTTAGTCCAGTTTTAGTCCTGGTTCAGTCCTGTTTTAGTCCAGTTTTAGTCCAGTTTTAGTCCTGGTTCATGTGTTGTAGTTTATTATTTCTGTTCTGTAGGTGAATCTGAACAGCTTTAATGTTAATAACATAATTTTGCATCATTAGTAAAAAAAAAACATCAAATATTACAGATTTTTCTTTTGTTTGGGGCGGAGGTTCTAGTTTTTGTCCTTCTTGTTTCTGTACATTTTGGTTGAATCTCGTGTTGTGTGCGTCTGTGGACCTGACGTCTGGACCTCTGTCCTCGTCTCTCTCTCTCTCTCACGTGCCTCTTCATCCCCCTCTTCCTCCTATAGATTACATAAGACGTCTGCCCTCTCGGTTCCCCTCTGTCCTCCTCAAAATCACACCAAAAACATGCGCTGGCGTCATGTATGTGAAACCCCCTCCCTTCTGTTTCTCTCCTCCCTCCTCCTCCTCTCGTCTCTCCTGGAACATTGTGTCTCCGTCCCGTAACAAAAGCGCGTGAAAGACCCAGCTCCTCGTCTGCACTTCCCCCTATAGCCTGTCCCGCGGCGGCCCGTCCGACACGTGCTCGCGCCTCCAGCCCCGCCCCCCCCTCCGCGCTCCGATTGGCCGATCCCCCCGCACGTGCGTCCTCGTGCGCGCTCAGGCCCCGCCCCCCCCCTCCCTCTGAGCTGGACCTGTCCCGCTAGAGCTGCAAGTCATGGAGCACTCACAGAATACACACCTCGCAACGCAGTTTTTACTCTTAAAATGTAGAAATGTAACAACAAAAACATACTTTTATTTAGGGTCAGCAGTGGGGTCAGACGGGGGGGATTCTGTCCCCAGTTTTAGTTAATTTGTACCTAGATGAATTGTCAACAAAGCTTAGAACATCTAAAACAGGTTGTGTGGCTGGAAATCTTGTTGTGAATCATTTCATGTTTGGTTATTTTCAGTCTGAGCACCTCTGGTCTCCAGCAGCTCCTCAACATGTGTTCAGCTCACGATGTGGAGCAGGATCTAAAGTATAATGCAGCCAAGAGTCTGGTCATGACCTGTAGGACCAAAGAAGATCAGCACATGAGATTTCCTGACTTTTGCCTGTCAAATGTTGTGTTGTCTGTTACAACAAAAATTAAATATCTCTGGCAGATCATCAGTGACATGACAGATGATGATGATGTGTACAGACAGTGTAGGACGCTCTGTGCTCAGGCAAGTTTGGTTCTTGTACAAATGATGTAAAGTTGTTCTTTTTTAAATCTTATTGTTCACCGTTGTACACAGCTCACCTCGGGATTAATTATAAAAAATCCAGTTTGCAAAGAGCTTTTGAGGAGCCACGATGGACGAGTGCGACTGAAATGTTTGTTACTGCTCGAGTGAAAACTTCACAAGCTGCACTAAGAATTTTAATGTACAGTTTTATCTGCAGACTGAACAAATCAAACAATGAAATAATAATGTCACTCACAAATTTGAGATTCAGTGCAATAAGAGATCAGTCCAACATGTGGAGACACTGGTGTGGCTCTTTTAAAAACATGAATGTTTATTGTTTTGTATTGTCACTGTCCTTGTCTGTTTTTTAAATGGACCATGAGTCCGGGATGATGATGATGATGATGATAAAATATCTGTCTTTTCTCACACTTTAACTCATTTGTTTAAATCTGACTTCAGGCTTCAGGTTCAAAACGCTTCATCAACACAATTTTACCACTGTTTTGTAATTTTGCAGTGGCATTTGTAGCTCTAATTATAATGTTTCTGACATAATCTGCACCGTTTTATGCAACCACAGTTCAGCTAAAATGTTACATCATGGCTGGGCTTAAAGTGCAGGTTCTTAAATACCACTTTTGCTTTAATGACAGGTTACGCCCGGTGTAAAGTGACGGCAGGTGCAGTGCGGGTCAGGACGGGTCCCGCGAGGCGCAGAAAATCATTAAAATCAGTAGCACCCTGTCACACTGACCTGGTGTGGGTGGAAGTGGGCGTGTGTGGGGTTATTTTTGTCTCATTAATAGTCACAAATGCACAGAGGGTGATTGGTTTGTACGTGTGGTTTGAGATCCACATATGCAAATTTAATATGTGTAACTTGTATTTTCGTCTTTACAAATAGATACTGTATTTTCTGGGCTCTGGATTATAAGACGCACTGTCATTAAATGGTCTATTTTCAAACTTTTTTCACAAATAAACCGCGTGGGACTTTAAATGAAACCCAACAGTGTGATGTGTGAGTGGTTTTGTTTGTTTGTTCGTTCACGGTGACTCTGGGCTTTGTTCAGTTGTGGCGTGTAGGGAGGGTGTGTCTGGGACCAACGGATTGTCGGCGTGTTCGCAGTGACTCAGTTGTTCAGTCGTGTCTAGAAGCGGCACATTGCGCTTGCTTTTTTCGGTTCGTTCCTCCGTTCCGTTCCTCGTCGGCGTGGAGTGATGAGTGTGTCTGTGGGTGTGTTTCTCTGTGCGGTCGCTGTCTGCTCCGTGTCTGTTTGTGGCTTTGTAGTTTACTGAAGTCGTACTGGGACACCTGAGTGGATTCGTGTATAAGGCGCTCTGGATTGTGGCGCACAGTCGTTTTTTGATGCTGTTAGAGGCTTAAGAGCGCGGAAAATACGGTATATGTTTTTTCATTTGCAAAAAAAATACATTTTACTAACTGAAAATTCAGTTTAACCCTAACACATATTAAATTTGGATTTCAAGTCGATTCAATTCAAGTTTATTTATATGGCACATGTAAAACAGTGCTTCACATACAAGTCAACAAAAACAGAAGAAACAGTTACATATACATACCGTATTTTCCAGGCCACTAGACGCGCTCTTAAGCCTCCAACCCCATCAAAAAACCACTGCGCACCACAATCCAGAGCGCCCTGAACACGAATCCGCTCAGGTGTCCCAGTACGACTTCAGTAAACTACAAAGCCGCACCACCCGCAGCACACGCAAACACACACGGAGCAGACAGCGACCGCACAGAGAAACACACCCACAGACACACTCATCACTCCACGCCGACGAGGAACGGAACGGAGGAACGAACCGAAAAAAGCAAGCGCAATGTGCCGCTTCTAGACACGACTGAACAACTGAGTCACTGCGAACACGCCGACAATCCGTTGGTCCCAGACACACCCTCCCTACACGCCACAACTGAACAAAGCCCAGAGTCACCGTGAACGAACAAACAAACAAAACCACTCACCCATCACACTGTTGGGTTTCATTTAAAGTCCCACGCGGTTTATTTGTGAAAAAAGTTCAACAATAGACCATTTAATGACTGTGCGTCTTATAATCCAGAGCGACTAATAGTGCAGAAAATACAGTATACAGAAAACATGTGAAAACTACAATAAAAACACCACATAATCTGACTAACTCGTACTAAATGTCAGGGAGAAGTGAGTTTTGAGTCTCGTCTTAAAGTGTGTTACAGACTGAGAGGATCTGACAGGAAGAGGAAGGTTGCTCCACAGTCTGGGCACTGCCACAGAAAAGCCTCTGTCACCTCTCGTCCTGAGCCGAGTTTTGGGCTCGACCGACTGGATTTGTGGATCAAAACACACGTACAAACCAGTGACTATTTTTAGATCACCATCTGTGCATTTGGGAATATTAATGAGACGAAAGTGACCCCACAGGTGCGGCCCTGCGAAAAGAATCCACAAGAATTTTTGCCGGACACTGCAGCTTTCTCTGACATGAAGCTAAGACAAAATCACATGAGCAAAACAGGAAATCAGACGTGCAGAACTGACAGATTTGGAGTATTTTTAGAATAAAATATCCCTGCATACTCATGGTACTTTGCAAATATACTTACTCAGTGTAGATAGCCACGATATCAAGGGCGTAGGTTTGGTCTCAGCATGAAACCAGCTCATAGGTCACTTGATTAACAGATTAATTATATAATATTGTTTACTTTTGGTATGATGCACACTGCAAAACCCAAACAGCACATTTTATAAGAAAGGGTAAAACGGGATGAGAAGTTGTGTATGTTTGATGAATTCTTTCCAAAAACACAGAGTCTGGGCAGGTCCAAAATAAGTGAGAGGTGGTTTTTCATTTTTCAGTTTGTGTCCATTGTCCTTCTAAGATGATTCTTTAGCGGAAAACAGAGATGTAGAAGTTTGTGCAGATTTCCCTTTGCTTGTTGATGAGGAGATATTTGTGAGGTCATGTCCAAACATTTTTCCATGGAATATTGTCAGTGGAGTCGAGATCTCACAGAGCACGAGTAGGACTCAGTTTGGTGCACGAGTAGGACTCAGTTTGGTGCACGAGTAGGACTTTGTTTGGAAGGTGAAGTTGTGCTGATAGTTGCTCTTTTTCCTCAGTGACTCATTTTAAGACAAATTTAACTGAAGATGAAGCCAACTAAGTTCCTTTTTGAAAAGTTTTTGTGCGCAGCGTCTTCACTCACGCCTGTTCAAACCCCCATCGTCAGGTGCGGCCCTGTCCTGCCGCTTCTCCAGTTTAGGCTCCTGGCTCCACTAATGAATCGTCGTCTCACTGAACACATCTCAGAACGTCTAAGAAACAAAATGTGACCTCAAACCTGTTAAATTAATAATTTTGAGTTTGAAAAAAATCTGAAAAAATCTGAATCAGAATAAATGTATATATTTGTTTATTAAAATAAAATATCAAATATTGGTAGGGATTATTTTGTCTTCCCCAAATATTGGTTGTGACACGTCCCCACTGTCCCAGTGCAAACCTTCGCTCTTGCGCGGCGTCCAAAAGCAGGAGAAAGTGGTCGTAGTGGGAAATGTCACTGTTGTTTCCCAACAAGGTGTTAAACTCTCTCGTCAGCTCCCGACCAGAGTTTAAATCCCCGCGAACATGTTTTGGGAGCACAGTTTCCACACTTTGCCGCACCAAACCTGAACCTGAACCTGAACCACACCTGCCGTCTGTGTACACCACGGGTCAGACTCCACATTTCTCTAAAACGCATTTATTTCCATTATATTGAAAACCTTTTAATGTGATGTTTACATTTTCACTTCCTGTTTGAGTACGGGCAGCAGAGGTGACAGAATAATGTAGAGGTAATTCCATAACTGTTTTCGAGCAATCATAATGTAAACACGGGTTAAAACTTGTCTGAGTTACACAATAATTATAATTACACCAATAAAAATCAATGACTGCACCTTTATTTAGTTCAGTGAAGGTTTAAACAGACAGAAAAACTTCTTCCTTGTGTGTGAAACTGTCTGTATCCTGAAGCAGAGGGATTCTGTTTTTAGAACTCGGCGCTGCTTCCTGTATTTTCTTTATTTTTCTTAACTTTTTTAACACAAACTGATGAACTGTAACTATAACAAATATTGACCACAGGAACCGAGTCAGAATTACAGCAGCATGAGTCTGTCAAATGCACTTTAAGCTTTACAATTTTTAAATACGGCCATTTTTTACAATAATTTCACATTTTTTTGGTCCAAAATTATACTTTCTGCTGCTCAACACTTGCATTTTTTGCTTTAAATCGTGGTACAAGCTTCAACTTCTTCGCATTTTTAGCCACAATGTTTTACTTTTTAATTGTTTTTCTCAATATAAAACTGAAACAGAATGTTCTTTAAACATAAATCTGGAAATGAAGTTATCATGCTTCAAATTGTGCAGGTTTTTTGTTAAATTTTAAGCTCACGTCGTGTTTTCTGTGACAACAAAAGCCCCCAGTGTCTCGGTCTTTGCACAGAGCAGCCGTCCGACACGTGCGATTGGCTGAACCTGCCTCTAGTCCCGCCCCTTTCCCCTCATCCCACCTCCCGATTGGCTCTCCCCCCTTTATTTACGTCCAAGTCCCTCCCGTGTTTTTCCTGTCCTTTATTTCACCTAAACTGTCCAGATTCAGCCCTTTTTCTAGTCATTTATCATTCTCAGTTTTCAAAATACAGCACGAACATGGACTTTAGACCTCAGTATTTGGTTTTTTGTGGTGTAATTACAAGTTTGGAGCCTGTTTCTGGCATAATTACAGCTTGTGATGTCTCAAACCGCAGCACAAAGCAGCTGTCTGGCACGTGCTTTCGTCTAGCCCTGCCCTAGTCCCTCCCCTTCCCTTTTTCTTCACTTCTGATTTGCCGTCACTTGCTATTTACTTTTTTTTGGACACTCCCAGTTTTTTTTTCACCTTCTGGAACTGAACATGCGAAACCTGCCTTGACAAAAAGTACACAACGAACTCAACGGGCAGTTTCTAGGCTTTAATGTCTCGCTTTTTACGCAAAATTTGGGATTATACTTTCTGGAAAACCTTAAAAACTTCAAATTTCGTGGTTGTTTTGTGACGTTATGGGCTTGGAGGCTCCTAAACGCGCGTGCAGGCTGCAGTCCGGCTGTGCTCGTCTGACCCCGCTCTCCCTCGCGTCTGTGCCCAGGCAGCAGCAGCAGCAGCAGCAGCCGACTCCGGGTCAAACGCCGATGGTGTCCCCCCGGGCGGAGACCACGCCCATCCCGGTGCCCACCCAGGTCCGGAACTACCAGAGGATCAAGCAGAACCTGTCCAGCAGCCCCACCGCCACCAACACCACCCTGTACGGCTCCCCCAGGTGAGAAAACACAACTCAACGCGCTGTTATTATCAAGTTTCCTCGTCACAAACACACCTGGAGTTGTGTCTTGAGTGCTCCACTGTGTTTCTAAACTCCACACACCTTCACTAGAATCATTTGGATCATTTTGTTGTAACAATGTTTTTATTTCGTTTTGTACATTATAAAAAGCACAACCACACAATCTATCATGTACATAAAAACAAACAAAAAAAACTATTACAGATCAACCTAATAGTTAGAAAATTAGGTTATAGCCATACATACATTTCCCCAACCCAAATATAAATAGATATAAACATATATACATATATACTAGGGGTGTCTGAATATCGATATATCGTATTGTTTAATGTGATGATACAGTATCGATATCATGGGCTGCTGTATCGATATATCACCAAGAGTATTTTTAGGTGTGTTTTACAAAATTATTTTGTTACAGTTACAGTTTTGTTGCTTGTGGAGTCAAAGGAAACTCATTTATGCGACACATTTGATATTTTTACTGTTTTGATGATTAAAATGTTTGTGTTTCATATGAACTTTGGACAAGAAGAAGTGGTTTAACAAAGACGTTTAGTATCACAGCCACGATTTAGCCTTTATTTTTTATTGAACCGTATCGAATAGATTTGAACTATATCGTATCGAATTGAAAGTGCACCGTATCGAGATATGTATCGTATCATGGCCTGTGTATCGAGGTGTGTATCGTATCGGCAACTTCTTAATGATTTTCAGCCTTAATATATACATACCATAAAAAATATAAAATGTATACATATATACATACATTATTTATTTATTTCTATGATTTTTTTTTTAAAACAAAAGGTTTACAGAATAATCTCAATCATCTTCAGCACCATCTGTCAAATTAAGATTCCCTACAAAACTTTTAAGAGGTCAAACAATTTCAACTTTCCTTTTCCAATGCATGATGAGTTTTAGCCAGTGCACCAACCTGGGCCTACAAGGTTTTTTTTCCGAAACATTGCAATTGTTCTTTTTGCTTGTAGAAAACACATGTTAATCATAATCTGTTTGCTTTTAGTAAACTTGTGCTTTTTGGGATATTTACCTAGAATAAACATCATTTGGATCATTCAATTTCAGCTCTGGAGTTGTCAATTTCTACTGAACTAAAAGTAAAAGGAGATGTTCACTTGAAAACTACATCATGACATCATAATTTGGGAAAATTTTTGAGCTTTGGAGATGTAAATAGACTAAAAATAAAGACTTACTCAAACATTAGAACATGACTTGAAGCTCACAAGAGTCAGATTAGAGACGTACAAACAGGAAATATTCATGAATTGTTATTAAAATGTTATTATTGACAATATGTTATATATAAACCTGTGTCTATTTGTAGTGTATGTCAGAATATCCCCAGGTTTGACTACCCCAAATTTAAGACTTTTAAAAACCTTTTTAAGACCACTTAAATGAAAATTAAGACCAACATCACGCCCTTTATGTGGGCAAAAAACACCAGATCCAATTCTAATAATGACCAACCAAACACGGTACAATATCTAGAATCTAAGAGCCACTGTGGATTAAACTGACATTTCCCCATGATCCATCCAACGTCTTCCTAAACTCTACTGATTATTTACTCTTTGCCACCGGTGCCAGAAACCAAAGTATCATTTGCACATTCTCCAAATTAGACGTTTATTCACGTTACATAATTTCACCTTGTTTTTTTTTTTTCATCACACTGCTCCTGGTTGAGTAAACAAACAAATAGGCTAATGAAATTTAAGACCTTTGTGAAAAAAATAAGACTTGGACGACATAATTTAAGACTTTTTAAATCCTTAAATTATGAACATGAAATTTAAGACCTTTTTAAGGCTTTTAAGACCTCGCAGCTGTCCTGGTACATGTTCTTGTTTAGTTTAGTTTTTTTTATTACATCTAGTTTATCTAATGTCAAATGTCTAATAAATATCCTGTAGATAAAATATTTTAAATTGTAGGGGTAGGATTAAAATAAGCCGTGCATTGTGTCGTCCTACGCTTTTTTATTTATTTTTTTATGAACATTTATTATTTAGTTTGTGTCTTTCTCTGTTAAATGTAAAAGTTCTGAGAGTATGGAGGGTATATGTTGTACCTTCATACTTAAAAAAAAAAAAATTCAAAGTTCAAATTAACTTTTCAAAAAAATAACAAATAAATACATTAAATAATAATAATAATAATAATAATAATAATAATAAAATGAAAAAAAAAATGAAATAAAATAATAAAATAAAATAAATTAAATTAAATTAAATAAATGAACAGATACTGAAATCATTATTCAATTCAATTAAAGTTTATTTGTATGGCACATTTAAAACTACTTCAGCTGACCAAAGTGCTTCACATAAACGTCAACAAAATAGAAGAAACAGAAGAAAGTTACATACACATATTTACAGAAAAACACGTGAAAACTACAATAAAAACTCGTTGATGACCCGAGGAGCTGTTACTAAACGCCAGGGAGAAGTGGTGAGTTTTGAGTCTGGTCTTAAAGTGTGTTACAGACTGAGAGGATCTGACAGGAAGAGGAAGGCTGCTCCACAGTCCGAGCGCTGACACAGAAAAGCCTGTGTCACGACAGGAGCTGGTCTGAGGTCAGAGGTCAGGGCTCTGGGCGGAGGACGGAGCTGCAGTGACTCGCTCAAATAAACTGGACACATAGTTTTATTATGAACAACTGGAATGATTCAGGTTTAGTAACTGCTTAAATAAGTAAATAAGAGTCTGTTTACATGAGAAGGCTTCTGAGTAAAAATGGGAAGTGCCTTTCGTTTAGACGGTGACGCCGTTTTTGGGGCTTAAAAACGCAAAAATCTGAAACCATCGTCCACAGTGGAAAAGTTTAATTCTCTCTGCAGTAGTGTTTCCGTCTCCACTGCCCAAGACACGGTGTTGGGAGTAACGCGTTATAAAAGTAACAAATTACTGTAATGTGTTGCTTTTTGCTCTAACGCAGTAATGTGGTTTTACAGGGAAAAAACTGTAATATTTTACTGTGTACAAATGTGAGTAAAGCGCGTCACAATGTTTTTTTAACCTGGATTGAAGTGGAGGGTTTTTCATTTTTCTTCTTAAGGTTAGTTTAGTTTAGTCCTGGTTCAATTCTGGTTTAGTCCTTTTTTAGACCTGGTTTAGTCCTGGTTTTAGTCCTGATTCAGTTCTGGTTTAGTCCTGGTTTGGTCCTGGTTTAGTCCTGGTTTTAGTCCTGCTTTTAGTCCTGGTTTAGTCCTGGTTTTAGTCCTGGTTTAGCCCAAAATGTGAAAACAGTAAAATCCCTCTGTGTAATCCATTTATTTCAACAAAGTAACTGTAATCCAATTACCACTCACTGAAACAGTAACTGTAACTGAATACAGTTACTCATCATTTGTACTCTGATTACATAACTCCGGTACATGTAATCTGTTACTCCCCAACACTGATTATGATGAGTTGAGATCGGCAATTTCAGAGCTGAAATGATCCAAATGATTCTCGTGAAGGTGTGTGGAGTTTAAAAACACAGTGGAGCACTTCATTCCTGAGTGTTTTTTAATGTTTGAGAGAATCTGCAGGGTTTGTGTGTTAAACATGTGTAAATGAAACAAAACTCAACAATAAAACCAACTTTCAAGAACAAAAACACAGAATTATGACACAAACGTCGTGTAATTAATAATAAATCAGCGTTAGAACAGTTTTCAGTCCAAGTTATTTTTGGTTTGAACGTGTTTACCTCGTATCTGGGAACACATCTGTTATGGAATTTAAAATGTAAATCTCACTTTATCCTCTGAAGTCAGTAAAACAATTAAACTGCAGTGATTCAGCCGCTTCCAAAGGGTTTTTCTTGTCACAGCGTCTGAGTCATGAGTTACATCAGTTTACCTTCGTTTCACCGAGTTACATCACGGCTGAACTCGACCTCTTCAAACAAACACTGAACTCTGAAATCTAAACACGAACAGAAGACGGAAAGGCCAGTTTATTTGCGTCGGTGGTTTTCAGATTCTTTTTTATTAATGGCGTTGCACAAGTCGTTTACATTGGGAGCAAAGTTTGTCAAGGAAAATACAAATTGTGTTTAAGTTTTTTTAATAATACAAGACTCGACAAACAGTGTTGGGAAGGTGACTTTTAAAATGTAATCCCCTACAGATTACAGATTACACACCCCAAAATGTAGTTTGTAACGGAATCCATGAAATTACTTAAAGTGAGTAATGTAATCTGATTACTTTGGATTACTTGATTTGCTGTAGAGAAACAAAGACGAGGAAATCTTCACATAAGAAGTTTTGCCTGATAAAAGAAAATAAAAAGACCAGATTTTACTGAACCAAATTAAAAATATTATTGATAGAAGAAGAGACACGGTCCGAACAGCATTGTTTAGTCCTGGTTTAGTCCTGGTTTTGACCTGGTTTAGTCCTGGTTTAGTCCTGGTTTTAGTCCTGGTTTAGACCTGGTTTAGACCTGGTTTAGACCTGGTTTAGACCTGGTTTAGTCCTGGTTTAGTCCTGGTTTAGTCCTGGTTTAGTCCTGGTTTAGTCCTGGTTTAGACCTGGTTTAGACCTGGTTTAGACCTGGTTTAGACCTGGTTTAGACCTGGTTTAGTCCTGGTTTAGTCCTGGTTTAGTCCTGGTTTAGACCTGGTTTAGACCTGGTTTAGACCTGGTTTAGACCTGGTTTTAGTCCTGGTTTTAGTCCTGGTTTTAGTCCTGGTTTTAGTCCTGGTTGATCCCAAAATGTGAAAACAGTAAAATCCCTCTGTGTAATCCATTTATTTCAACAAAGTAACTGTAATCCAATTACCACTCACTGAAACAGTAACTGTAACTGAATACAGTTACTCATAATTTGTACTCTGATTACATACCTCTGGTACATGTAATCTGTTACTCCACAACACTGTCAACAAATGCACAAAAAACAAACGGGAAGTGGAAGCAAATGTGGAAAACGTCGCCTTGTCTCGTCTCTATAGAACATTGACCCCCTACGAAAATCTACAGTTCATGAATAAACAAGTTGAATTCTATAGAAAAACTCTGAATATTAATACTATATCTGCAAATTAAAACATATTGACGTATTTAAAAGTGTTTTTTGAAGAACTCAGATGTGTTTTTTATGTTGATTATAACTCTTGAATGTTAAAAATGACTTGAGATAAGTAGTTATTAATGAGTTATTTATGGACTAAACCAGGACTGATCCAGGTCCGGGACCAGACCACACCGGAACCAGAGCGGGACTGAGACCGGGACCAGGGCGGACTCCCAGCTTTGACTCTGAGCCTCTGCGGGGTTCGAGCCTCAGCTTCGAGCTCCGGCCCTGTCGTGGGCTCTGAGCCTTTAGTCCTGGTCTGGTCCCGGTCTGGTTCCGGTCTGGTCTGGCTGAGATCTGGGCTAGTCCTGGCTGAGATCTGGGCTAGTCCTGGCTGAGTTCTGGGCTAGTCCTGGCTGAGTTCTGGCTAGTCCCGTTGTCGTCTTGTTGTCGTCTTGTTGTCGTCCTGTTGTTGTCTTGTTGTCGTCCTGTTGTCGTCTTGTTGTTGTCTCATTGTTGTCTTGTTGTCGTCCTGTTGTCGTCTTGTTGTTGTCTCATTGTTGTCTTGTCGTCTTGTTGTCGTCTTGTTGTTGTCTTGTTGTCGTCCTGTTGTCGTCTTGTTGTTGTCTCATTGTTGTCTTGTTGTCGTCCTGTTGTCGTCTTGTTGTCCTGTGTTTCGGGGAGTTTGTATTTCTGTTTTTGCCACATGTAAATGTATTTGTCTCGGGGCTTGTACAAATGTTGTGTAAGCGTTGTGTAAATTTGTTTACACGTTTGCAAATGTGTTTTATGAAACTTGGAATGTATTTTAAGGTTTCAGTTACGGTTCTTTATTTGTCAGAGAACACATGACAGAACGAAATGTGCACCCCGAGGCCCGGCGATCCAGAGAGAGATAAAAACAGTAATAAATAAACAATATTAAAAAGTAAATACGTCAAAAACAACGACATTTAGCAGTTCTGATGGACAAGTACAAGTAAAAACGTGGCACGATAGATGTAAATTTGTATTTTAAATGTAATTTTGTTTTCAAACTTGTGAAATGTGAAAGTGTTTTGCATTTGCTGGCCACCGTATCTTTCTTTACTTCCTTTCTGCTCTCAAAACACTTGTAAATTGGGTCCATTTCTGCCAAAACACGTAACATTTTTTTCATTCTGAAGTCTTTCCGTTAAAAATATTTGATAAACAGTATTGCACAACGCTTCAAATACTCTTACATCAGTTTGATTTTGATCCATTTTCTCGTCAGTGTTTTCTTTGCTGACAATAAAATAATCCTTAATAAGTATTTTTCCGCCCCTGGATGAAATAAATCTACAGGAAATCAATAGGAATATCGAAGTCAGAAATATTCAGGTTTTCAGTTTCTACAGTTTGATGACGTCGTAGTTCCAGATGAAGGGCAAAGGTCAGATTTCCCGGTTGATAACGCTGTACTTTGCCACGAAATATGCAAAAGGTAAACTCACAAATATTGAACCTGGTGTTTTCAATGATTAACCAAACCCGAGAACTTACTGTATTAAGTAATATTGTCCTATAAATGCAGTAATGTCGTCTGAAACCCAGCTATAAAACAACAAAGTGGATTATGAAATTTTAAAAAAAGACTTTAAAATCCCAAAACAGACAGACATAAATAAATAATCATCATAAAATTAACTTTAAAAGAGAAAAGAGAAGAGTGTGGAGCAAAAATGTCCAGTCTTATGCAGCTAAACAGAACTACTATAAAGCTGTACTGTGTAACTTTTACGTTAGGGGTCCATTTTGTGTTTGTTTCTATGGATACGTCGTTGCTCGTCCCGGAATGTTCCACAGTGTGACATTAAACAGCTCTACATTACATTTATTCAATTGCAGGTGGATTTATAGCTGAAAAATACCTAGAAAAACATTCTGACATTCTGACTGTGAGCGAGGTCACCGCTCCACAGATCTGACCTGTAACTTGGTCTGGTTTGGTGTCCGCCGTACTGTGGAACATTCCAGACAAGCATTTGAAACGCCCGCCACCAAAAAAGTTCCACAATACACCTTTTAATTAATTTTATGTTTAATAAGTTGATTACACAGTTAGGCTGCAGTGAGTCAGCCACACACTCTGACTCATCTGAAGTGCTCTGTGCTGATTGTGTTTTGTTTACCGTCTGTTTCTTTGAGTTACATCAGAACCGGACGCCAAAGGTGCATTCTATTTTGCTCGGGAGTCAGGGAAAAACTGACCTCCACCTCGAGAAAGTGCAAAGGAGCAAATCAAATCGGGTTCTGAAACACAAACTCAGGCTAGTTCGGCGCAGACAGAGTTGGTTGGATTTTGTGTCACAGCTAAAATGTCGGCGCACGCAGTAAACGAGGAGAACTGTCTTTTCGTCATTTTAATATGTTAAGTTGTGTCTGTGTAGAGAAAGTGCCTTTTAAAAACTTTGTGGTGACATTTAGACTTTCTTTCACATCATTCGACAGTCGACACAAGTTTTTTCTGAACATGTAAAAGTCAAACTGCCAGAATTGAGTCGCCGAACGCATTTACGGATGTCGGGAGAAGTGACTCGGATTTATCGACTACCGACATTCAGTAAAATTCGGCATACGTAACGTTACAGTTGTATGAAATAGCTACTTCTGCTAACGTTACAACAGGGGTGTACAGACTTTTTTCATCAATGGCCAAATCTCTAAACACAGATGAAGCAGAGGCCGATTGAGGCCTGTAGACTGGAGCTCAGTACAGTGAAGTATTAAAATATGTGCATGTTTAACACGTTAGAATGAGCCATCAGTCTTTATTTATGTGAAGACCCTTAAAACCACACACTAAATATTAAATATGAGCTTTATCAAGGCAGATTTTCAAAAAAACTTGCTGTAAAAAGTTATTTTTTTTAATTGATACAAGTTCATTTGGGCCAATTCACCTGGAAGCCCTAGGGCCAAGAAAAATTAGCTTGAGGACTGCATTTGGCCCATGGGCCATAGTTTGGACATGCCTGCGTTACAACAACACAGGATTTATTTTTTGAGATAGCCTTGGTTACATGATACTTAAATTAACAAAATTATATGTGTCATCTCTGTTAAGTTCTGGAGTAGTTTTTATGTGCTGATTTGCCACTTAAAAAAACATTAAACTTTCTCGAGCTCCATATTTTCCCGACTGTTGCAATGGAACACATTTACAACAGATGTCAGGAAAACTGACTCAGATTTATCGATTTATCATAAATAATTACCGGTAGTTAAATATAAAACAAAATAACCTAAATCTAATCTAATGTAATTAATGTAAAAAAAATGTTTCCTTTACTTAATTTTATTATATTATTATTATTTAGATGTTTTCTCTTTTTCTACTCTCTCCTTATTTTTATTAGTTTTGTATTGTTTGTTTTTTTCCTTTTACTTTATTGTCATTACTATTATTAGTTTATTGTCTTGTCTGTTGTTATACTTTAACCAAAAACAGAACCTGTCAAACCACTAAATTAATCATGTTGTGGTGTCAAAGCCCAAACACGAGAACCTCAGCGTCCTTGGGCGTCCGTGTTTTTATGGGCGAACGTAATATATGTGTCAGTTACATGAACATATTTACATAAACGTATAAATGTGTGCCTTTGTGGGATTGTAATTTAAAATTGTGGTAAAAATACATTTGAACTGAACTGAACTGAATTGAACTTCCAACTGTCAATAGAAAGCGACATAACCTGACGCTAACCTGACGCTAACCTCATAATTAGCCAACGATGAGTCAGCGATAGCCACGGACTCTGACTCATCTGAAGTGCTCTATGCTAATTATGTTTTGTTTACTGTCTGTTGTTTCATTGAGTTACATCAGAACCAGATCATAACCTTATAACCAAAAAAAAACAAACAAAACAAAACAAAAAACCTCATGCTAACCTGATGCTAAATGCTAACCTGGAGCTAACCTGAAGCTAACTGTATTTTCCATGAAAACAAAGCCGAGACTTGGACTTTATTGATCCACCAAGGAAATGACTCAGACGCTGTAGCTCACACTTCACATTAAATTACAGCAACACAGAATCAAAAAAATATAAAAAATGGTAATAAACATCTAAATAAGTAGCAATAAAAAACTACTTAACCTAGGGTGACCATATTTCCGTTTGTGAAAACCCGGACACCTTGGGGGGGGAGGGCAATTGCCGCGTTTACGGAGCTGAGCTGGTCCTTTCTCCTGTAGTCACCTCCGAGCCCGTCCTGACACTGAGTCCTGTTTCAGTTCTGGTTTAGTCCTGTTTTAGTCCTAGTTCAGTCGTGGATTAGTCCTCCTCTTCAGTCCTGGAATCAGTCCTGGGTTAGTCCTGGTTTAGTCTTGGTTCAGTCCGTGGCGTAGGCAGCACAAAAGTTTGATATAATCTCTGGTTAACGGGCAGGTGCGGTCCTGTCCTGGCGGGTGTGGTGTTGTACTGCAGGTCTCCAAAAATGGACCCGTGCAGGACTCTGCGCTGCAGGCTCTATTACGGAATAAATTAATCTTCAGTTTCGTTACATAAAGAAGGAGGAAAATAACAAAAGGACGACAGCAGCAATAAGTTTTAAGAAGGAAGTAAAAAGGGTTGCACCTGTCCTTCTGAGGAAAGTGTAGAAAGTGTGTGGTGAGAGGTTTTACAGCCTTAAAACAGATAGAATAATTGTAAAATATAAAGTTGACAACTTCGTGGATTTCACCTATCGCAGGTTATTTTTAGAACGTAACCCCATGATAAACGAGGGACACTGTCCTCTCACCTCACAACCTGTGCACATGACCTCCCACTTGTCTCGACGGGGACGGAAAACGGAGAATTTCTTGTATAAGTCTTTGTTAAATGCACATTTATGCTTCGGTATGTTGCAGACTGACCGACTGTCTCGCTCCTTCTGAGTCACAGACGCTACGAGAGACGCTCAGTTTAATGCCCCCAATGAACAAACTGAAAACCCAAACATTTGCATCACTTTATAAAAAAAACCCGGATGCCCCGGACAGGACGCAAAATACGAACATGTCCGGGGAAAAACGGACGTTTGGTCACCCTAATTTAACCTGGAGCTAATCTGAAGCTTTCTGCATTTTTCATGAAGACAAAGCCGAGACTTGGACTTTATTGATCCACAAAGGAAATGACTCAGACGCTGTAGCTCACAGTTCACATTAAATTACAGCAACACAGAATCAAAAAAATATAAAAAATGGTAATAAACATCTAAATAAGTAGCAATAAAAAACATATCTAGAGTTTGATATCAATGAGACATTAATGATATAAACGCAGAGTCTGGGAGGAGCTGCGCTGAAGCAGGATTAGCTGTGTCATCCTCACGGTTCACAAAAGAGCAGGACAAAAGCAGGATTAAGTCATTATCCTGCGGCGGATGGGAGCGTCGTTTAAAGTGTAGAGATTATAAAATCACGTTTAAACACGAGAAGGAGTTTAGTTTTGGTTTAATTTAGGTGGTTTAATGTTGAAAATCACATTCAGAGTATCAGAATCTTTATTGAGCTTTGGTGGAACGTAACAAAGTAAAAGTAGTAAAATACTGTACTTAAATAACAGTTTTACATATCTGTACTTTACTTAAGCGAATACTTTTTACTTTTACTTTACTACATTTGAGAGCAGGTATCTGTACTAATCTGTGTGGCATTAATTTGTCAATATAAAATCAAAAATAAGAAAACGAAAAAACAACAGTTTTCTTCATTATTTGTAAAAAAAAAAAAAACAGATAATGATTCATTTTTTTTTCAGTTTTTGATTTTGTGTTTAAATGAAAAAATGGAAAAAACGGATAACGGCCGTTTCCTGTTTACGTGACTTCAGTGACTGTGATGCCGGACTGAACCAGGACTAATCCAGGTCCGGGACCAGACCGAGACCAGACCGAGACTGAGACCAGAGAGACCAGACCGGGACCAGACCCAGACCGAGACCGGGACCAGACCGAGACCGGGACCAGACCGAGACCGGGACCAGACCGAGAGACCAGATGGGGACCAGGCCGGGACCAAACCAGGACCAGAGCGGGACTGAGACCAGACCTGGACCAGACTGAGACAGAACTGAGACTGGGACCAGACCGGGACCAGGCTGGGACCAGACCAGAGGCTCAGAGCCCTTGGCAGGGCCGAAGCTCGGAGTCGAAGCTCGGAGTCGAAGCTCGGAGTCGAAGCTCGGAGTCGAAGCTCGGAGTCGAAGCTCGGAGTCGAAGCTCGGAGTCGAAGCTCGGAGTCGAAGCTCGGAGTCGAAGCTCGGAGTCGAAGCTCGGAGCCGAAGCTCGGAGCCGAAGCTCGGAGCCGAAGCTCGGAGTCCCGGTCTGGTCCCGGTCTGGTCCCGGTCTGGTCCCGGTCTGGTCCCGGTCTGGTCCCGGTCTGGTCCTGGACCTGGTTCAGTCCTGGTTCAGTCCGTATGCAGCACAAAAGTCCGGGATCGCAGTCACAGAAGTCATGTAAACAGGAAATGGCCGTTATCTGTTTTTTTTCCATTTTTCATTAAACACAAAATTGAAAACTGAAAAAACGAATCATTACCTGTTTTTTCATTTTGGTTTTGGAGACAAATAATGAAGAAAACAGTTGTTTTTTCGTTTTCTTATTTTTGGTTTTATATTGAAAAACGAATGAACGAACGATACATGGATTTGTACTTTCTACTTCTCTCCATTTTTGAACATGACTACAAAACTAAAAATATTTTTTTATTGAGCACTGAGGGTTTATTTTTAACATATTCATAATTTGAGCAAACACAAATAAAACAAACAAATAAAAGCGGCTGGAAAGAGATCGTTTCCATTGTCAAGCAAAAACTGGGACACTCTGTTTGTGGTGGTTGGAAATAGTAAAATTGTGACTCGAGTGTAATTGAGGAAAATTGTTCTGCACTTGGCCTATTCACGAACATGAGTCAGTTTAGTCACATTTTCTTTGTGTTTTGGTTATTTTTTAAAGCAGCTTTTCTGTGTTTTAGATAAACAAATAACAGTTTATGACTCTTTTTACTGTTGGCACGGATCAGATTTGTCAAAAATGGGGAATTCTGAGACATTTCTTGTATAAAACTGGGACTGTCCCGGGTAAATAGGAACGTCTGGTCACTGCTACATTTGAAGCTTTACACGACCTCAAAATCTGAGCAAAATACTTTTACTTTTTACTCTTTAACAGTGTTGGGAAGGTGACTTTTAAAATGTATTCCCCACAGATTACATACACCAAAATGTAGTAACATAATCCATTAAATTACTTAAAGTGAGTAACGTAATCTGAATACTTTGGATTACTTGATTTGCTGTAGAGAAACAAAGACCAGGATATTGTAACATAAGAAGTTTTGTCTGTTAAAAGAAAATAAAAAAGCCCAAACTTTACTCAAGCAAATTAAAAATATTATTGATAGAAGAGGAGGAGACACGTCCACACAGCAGGATTTAGTCCTGTTAAATCTTGTTTTAGACCTGGTTTTAGAGTTTAGACCTGGTTTAGACCTGGTTTAGACCTAGTTTTAGACTTGTTTTAGACCTGGTTTTAGTCCTGGTTTAGTTCTGGTTAAGACCTAGTTTAGTCCTGGTTAAGACCTAGTTTAGTCCAGTCCAGGTTTAGTCCAGGTTTAGTCCAGGTTTAGACCTGGTTTAGACCTGGTTTAGACCTGGTTTAGACCTGGTTTAGACCTGGTTTAGACCTGGTTTTGACCTGGTTTAGTTTCCGGCAATGAGTGGAATTACCAAAAAAAAAAAAAAAAAAGAAAAAGAAAAAGGGATTTAGCCCAAAATGTGAAAACAGTAAAATCCCTCTGTGTAATCCATTTATTTCAACAAAGTAACTGTAATCCAATTCCCACTCACTGAAACAGTAACTGTAACTGAATACAGTTACTCATAATTTGTACTCTGATTACATAACTCTGGTACATGTAATCTGTTACTCCCCAACACTGCTCTTTAAACACATTTTTTAACAGGTACTCCAATATTTTCACTCAAGTACATTTTTTCACATGATACTTTTACTTTTACATGTGTATTTTTTGCTCTGGTATCTGTACTTTTACTTACTTAACAAAATCGAGTACTTCTTCAACCAAGACAAAAATAAATAAATAAACACAAGTAAAATAAACTAAAAATGAATAAATAAATACAAGAAAAGTTAATAAATTTGAGTCTCTTCCTTAGTATTGAAATCGAATTTGAAGTTTTAGTGTCGTGACAACACTTACAGTTTTGTTTTGTTTTTGTTTTTTTAATAATGCCGGTGCGTATTGTTTAGTTCATAATTTGGGTTTGTCCTTAAACCTTTTGTTGCGACATCGGCGGGATTAGAGTTACACCTGTTTAAGTTTGGCTCATTTAGTAAAGTCAGACTTGTTTTGTCGTTATCCTGCAGCTTTGTGGTTTTACTGTACAACTATTGTGTTTTACTTGGCCTTAAAGCTGCACTGTGTAACTTTTCACCTGCTTGTTTCTATGGATACGTCGTTGCTTTGCCTAGAATGTTCCACAGTGTGACTTTAAACAGCCTTACTTTACATTTTTACTCAATTACAGGTGGTTTTATAGCTCAAAAATACTTAAAAAAAAACAAACATTATGACTGAGCGGGGTCGCCTCTCCACAGATCTGACCTGTAACTTGGTCCGCTTTGGTCTCCGTGAAGATAGAAAGGTTTAATGCCGCACTGTGGAACGTTCCGAATCAATAATGTCTGTTTTTTAAAGTATTTCTGAGCTGTAAAACCACCTGTAATTGAGTAAATGTAAAGTAGAGCTGTTTAAAGTCACACTGTGGATCATTCCAGGCAGAGCAATGACGTATCCATGGAAACAAGCACCCACGCAAAAAAAGTTACACAGTGCAGCTTTAACTCTAGTGTGCATTTTGTGTTAAATATGTTTTGTTTTGTTTTTTGTCTTGTAATTCCCAGGTCCGGCACAGTGCGGCGCTCCAACACCAGTCCCATGGGTTTTCCCAAGATGATTTCCGGTTCTCCGAGTTCGGGAGAAATCGCTCAAAACGTGGGACGACGTCTGTCCACGGGAAGCTCCAGACCCTACTCCCCCTCTCCGCTGGGTAAGAGAACTACACTACCCATAATGCCCCTCTCCATTGATTAAAAAAAACACTGCATTACCCACAATATTCATCTCATCTTGGTAAAAACAAAAATACTACACTACCCAGAATCCCCTGCTTCTCTAGGTAACAACAATACACCACCCAGAATCCTTTTCCTACAAGAAAAAGATTTAGAGATTATTGTTAATTTAATTTCCCTGAAGCTTTAGTTCAGTAAGCAAAAAAGGTCAGATTTTCGGTTTTGCATTTTATTTATTATTTTATTTTAATGAGATTTGTAACTCGGGAATCTGGATTTAACGCTTTATTTTATTTGTGGCTTTTTTTTTTTTTTTTCTTTTTTTTTTAAGACACACAAAAAGATACAAGTTAAGCGAAATAAACAAAAACAAACAAATAAATAAAAAACAAATAAAGACAAACAAAATAAACAACAAAACATTTGGCAAATAAAAATAAATAAAAATAAAGACAAAAATTAAAAGTGGACAAATAAAGAATAAATAAAGAAAGACAAAAGAATAAAAATAAAGACAAAGGCAAAATAGACTAAAAAGAATAAAGAGAAGCAAAATCAAGAAAAATAAATAAAAATAAACACAAGAAAAATAAACAAAAGAAAAAAATACAGACAAGCAAAATAAAAATAAAAAACCTAAGCAAAATAAACAGAAAAGAAAAACTAAAGAGAAGCAAAATTAAGAAAAAAATAAAATAAAATTTAAAATTTTAATTTAATTTAAAAAATTAAAATTAAAAACAAAAGAAAAAATATACAAGCAAAATAAAGGAAAACAAACAAATAAAAAATAAATAAAGACAAGCAAAATAAACAAAAAAAAGAAAAAATAAAGATGAGTAAAATGGAAAAAAAAAAAAAAAAAAACAAGAGCATAAAAAAGTCGGAACCCAACTTCTCCTCTTGGGAAAGGGGGGATCTGAGCGCCACATGAACGTCACAGCAGAACACTACATTACCCACAATCCCCCTCACTGCCCTGCTCTCCCTCTCTCTCTCTCTGTCCTCTGAGTTCATTTTATTTCATGTTTTTCTCTCTGTCTTTCTCAGTGGGGACGATTCCGGAGCAGCTCGGACACTGCACCTGTCACCTGCAGAACCATGAAGCTCGGAGCCGGAGTTCGTCTGGAGGTCAGTGAGGAACCAAAGAACGAAATCTGAAATAAACAAAAATAAACAAATAAACGCTGTTGGTTCTGCAGCTGTTAGTACTTCACTCATACTTTTATATTTTTATACTTCTACTCTTACTGTTATTGTAAATACTTTATTTATAAGTTCTATTGCACAAGACTCGGTTTAGTTCAGTTTTCATTTTGGCGCCGTTTCGTCCCTGGTTAAGTCTTAGTTAAGTCCTAGTTAGTCCCTGGTCTAGTCCTGGTTTAGTCCTGGTTTAGTCCTGGTTTAGCCCTGGTTTAGCCCTGGTTTAGCCCTGGTTTAGTCCTGGTCCAGTGGTGTTTTCGTCCTGGTTTAATCTTGGTTTAGTTCTGGCTCAGTCCTTAGTCCTGGTTAGTCCTGGTTTCTGGTTTCCTGGTTTAGTCCTGGTAGTCCTGTCTTTAGTTTAGTCCTGTTTAGTCCTTTAGTTCCTGGTTTAGTCCTGTTTAGCTTAGTCCTGGTTTAGTCTTTAGTCCCTGTCTTTAGTCCTGGTTAGTCTGGTTTAGTCCTGGTTTAGTCCTGTTTAGTCCTTTAGTCCCTAGTCCTGGTTAGTCCTGGTTAGTCTGGTTTAGTCTGTAGTTTAGTCCTGTTAGTCCTGTTTAGTCCTGGTTTAGTCCTGGTCTAGTCCTGGTCTAGTCCTGGTCTAGTCCTGGTCTAGTCCTGGTCTAGTCCTGGTCTAGTCCTGGTTTAGTCCTGGTTTATCTCTCTCTTTGTAACTCATCTTTCCTCACTTGTTGTGTGTTTTCTTTCCCTCTCGTGTCGTCGTGACCTGAGCTCCGTGTTTCATGTTCAGATCCTGTTTTCGGCTTTAATCCGTCGTCTCAGGTCACGTTTACAGATCTGCTCGTTTACTGTTTTTCTGTTTTGGAGTTTTAGTCATCGTGAGTCAAAAGTCCAGTTTAAACTCCCGGACGTGTCGTGTTCTCTCCTCTGTTCTCTCCTCCTCCGTTTGTGTGAAGAGACGGTTATTTTTACTTTGGAGAAGTGACGCATCAGACCTCGGCACTTCGGACCGTTTTAGAAAGTTTCTGACAGGGAAGTGTTGGAGCAGAGACACGATGACGAGCTGTTGGACGTTTGGAAAGAAAGGAAATCATAATAATTGTGTAATTTAAGGACAAACTTTGGTCTTTATTTACATTATGGTCGGCAGGTAACAATTAGAAGTATGAAAATGAAAAGTCTAACATGTCAAATGTTGCTTTAACCATCTGTATTAACACTAACATCTCTTTCTCTCTCCGTCCCA
>NW_026571541.1:37372492-37374992 GCF_026225935.1 Boleophthalmus pectinirostris
TGAACCGGGACTGATCAAGGACTAGACCAGGACTAGACTAGGATTAGGCCAGGACTGAACAAGGGCCAGACTAGGACCAGAAACTGAACACCAGGACATAACTGAAAATAAACTATCTTGAACTAAACCGGACTTAAACTTGGACTAAACCGGACTTAAACTTGGACTAAACCAGGACTAAACAGAGACTTAGACCAGGACTAACCTCGGTCTGTATCCTTGTCCTTAAACCTGGTCTCGGTCCTCAGCGCGAGCACACGGACACGCTCCTGCACCTGCGCATGATGCTGTCGTTCACAGACTGCGTGCTGGAGCTGGCGGCGGTCCGGGCGGGGGGGGCGGACCTCGGGGTGTCTGCGGCGTCTCTGTACCCCCCCCAGGACAGCGTGGTGGTCGACCAGATCAGCCAGCTCAGCAAAGAGTGGGGGTAAGACCTGGAAGAAGATTTACAATGACATCTGAGAAAGACTAAAGCCAAACTGAGCCTAAACCAAGTACACAGTTTGTACAAATGTCCTCTGGGAGGCGCTGTGTCACCTCACAACAACAGACCAACAGCTACGCTCAGTCTTTTATTCTTTCTGCCATAAAGCTTTAAAATGGAAAGTAAAATTTGCTGTTGTGTCGCTGATGCGCTGAGGTTTGAATGTGTGACGTGTGTTTGTATTTGATGCTCGCAGATGTGGAGTTGTGGTTGGATGAACACAGGACCTTGTCACAACAGAAATAATCAGAGAAAATCATTTGTGGGTTTGACTTTTAGCCATTTTATAAGCAAACCCAGAGCACTCCTGTATATATTTATTATTACTTCATTATTCTTGCCTAGTTTATGTATATAGTAGTTTTTTTAATTATTATTTTGACTGTTCCAGGGGTCGGTGACCTGCAGCTCTTTCATCCTTCTGCTGTGGCCCCTGTGACTTTGGAAAATAAATAATGAGTGTTTAGTAATAATAATAATGCATCAGTTTTACAAAGTGCTTTTTTGGACACTCAAAGACACTTTATAGAACATTATTCATTCATTCACCTGGTGGTGGTAAACTACTACTGTAGCCACAGCTGCCCTGGGGCAGACTGACGGAAACGAGGCTGCCAATCTGCACCATGGGTCCCTCCGACCACCACCATACACTCACACACACACACACACACACACACACACCACTTTCATACTAGGCAATGTGGGTGAAGTGTCTTGCCTAAGGACACAGTGACTGGCGCCTCCTGTGGCTCCAGATTTTCCCAGTGTCTCCATCCAAGTCCTGACCAGACCCGGACGGGATCAGACTTTAACAAGCTGTTGTTGTCACAAAATTTAATTACAGTGTATTTTTATTTTAGTTTGTTTTTAAATGTAAATCTAATTTGTAGATAATGGTAATCGTGTAACACTAAAATAAAATATTTTAAATATTTTTGTCGCTCAAAAAATGTGTCACATCCGTCGATGTGCACCACCGGCACAGACCTGACAGCCCCAGATTTACCAGCACGATTTACTGAGCTTTTACCCCTCGTAGGTGGATGGAAAAATCCAAGAAAAAAAAAGTTTCTGAAGAAAACGGAACATTTAATGTGACATGGGCAGATTCTCACATGCTTCAGTAAACGTGATAAAATGATGACGGACACAGGATCAGACGGTGTTTTTGGTTCTCTGCAGGTGGATCATTTAAATACTCAAATAGACATTGAGTATTTCATTTGAAGCAAACGTCAACCGAGTGTCTTTTTTTCAGAGTTCAAAATGTCTTTGTTACATATAGAAATAAAATTCCGTGTTCTCTGTAGCATTTCATTGATTTCATAAATGCAACACACTGTAGAGTTTTAAACAGGGCACACAGGTAAAATGAAAACATTCTGCAGTTTTCTCCTCAAAGTGTTTTGTGGCTCCAGGTGTTTTCTTTTCTGTGGGAGTCGCTCCAAATGGCTCTTGTAGTATTTAAAGTTGCCGACCCCTGGATTACTCAAGATCATTTTAGTAAAAAACCATAAACAGTATGTGATGTGTGTGTAGTTACGCTGTGCTGTGCTTGTGCTGCCCCCTGCAGGCAGGTGGAGCAGCTGGTCCTGTACATGAAGGCGGCGCAGCTCCTCGCCTCGTCTCTGCATTTGGCCAAAGCTCAGATCAAATCGGCCAAACTCAACCCGTCCAGCGCCGTCAAGCAAGGTGAGCTCCGAAGTACTCCAAGAAGAACTAAGAAAAGTAAAAGATGACAGATAACAGATGATACGCAGAGAGGGAAAACATAAAACAAAGACTAAAATGGAACTAAACCAGGACTAAACCAGCTTTAAACAAGGACTAAACAAGGACTAAACCAAGACTAAACCAGGACTAAACCAGCTTTAAACAAGGACTAAACAAGGACTAAACCAAGACTAAACCAGGACTAAACCAGCTTTAAACAAGGACTAAACAAGGACTAAACCAAGACTAAACCAGGACTAAAACAGGACTAAACCAGGACTAAACCAGGACTAAACCAGG
>NW_026571541.1:37382492-37430914 GCF_026225935.1 Boleophthalmus pectinirostris
CCGGTCCTGGTCTGGTCCCAGTCTCAGTCCCAGTCTGGTCCCACTCCCTGTCTCAGTCCCGGTCTCAATCACGGTGTGGTCCTGGTCTGGTCCTGGTCCGGTCCCGACCTCAGTCCCGGTCTCAATCACGGTGTGGTCCTGGTCTGGTCCTGGTCCGGTCCCGACCTCAGTCCCGGTCTCAATCCTGGTCTCAGTCCCGGTCTCAATCAGGGTTTGGTCCTGATCTGGTCCCAGCCTCAGTCTCGGTCTCATTTCTGGTCCTAGTCCCGGTCTGATCCCTGTCTCAGTCCCAGTCTCAATCAGAGTCTGGTCCCGGCCTCAGTCCCGGTCTCACTCTTGTTCTGGTCCTGGTCACAGTCCCGGTCTGGTCCGGTCTCAATCACGGTCTGGGCCTGGTCTGGCCTGGTCCCGGTCTAGTCCCAGTCTCAATCACGGTCTGGTCCTGGTCTCTTCTCGGTCTCAGTCCTGGTCTTGGTCCCACTCTGAGTCCTGGTCTCAGTCCCAGTCTGGTTCCTGGTCTGGTCCTGGACCTGGTTCAGTCCGTGTGTTTGGTTTTAGAGACAAATAAGAAAATTTTTGTTTTTTTAATTTTCTTATTTTTGGTTTTATTTTGAAAAACAAATGAACGAATGACACACAGATTTTTACAGTTGCGGCTCCGTCACCTTCTTGTTTCTATGGAGACGTCATCGCTCTGCCTGGAATGTCCCGCAGTGTGACTTTAAACAGCTCTAGTTTATATTTATTCAATCACAGGTGGATCTATAGCTCAAAAACACCTCGAAAAACAGACATTCTGACCTAAAGCCGTAACATCTCCATGGAGACGAGCACTGAGACGGACCCTCCACCAGAAAAGTCCCACAGTGCAGCTTTAAACAGCCACCGCTCCCGAGTCGTGTTGATGGTAGCGAACCTAAACTTGATGTAAATATCTGTGAGTGTTGCATGAATGGCTGAATGTGTGGGGACGTCTTGCCAGTTTAAAAAGCACAAAGTGTAAATAATTTATAATATAATCTGCCAAGGATTTAGTTAAGAAAAATCCTACTGAGAAATAACAATAAAAATCTACAACAAGGCAGCTCCGACCTTCTTTCTACTACTACTGTAAAGACTCTACTCGTGTATTAAGAAATGCCTGTAAAAACCTGCGAGATTTTGACCATGTTCATGTGTCTGCATTTTCCAATTAAAGGAGTGACGTGTAATCAGAAGAAAGACTCAGGTGTGCAGTTTATTTAACACATTTTACACACAGTTACACTTTAAAGCTCCAGTAGATGCATCATGAATTTCACACTTCCGGTCATCGCGCAATCCATACTGGGAAGGATCCTCCATGTTTGTTTTCCCAGTGGGATGTGTCTATTGTCAAAGTCGATCTTTTCAAGTCTTTTGAACCATATCACTTTTGTTTCTGGTTCTGATATTGTCATATTTTAGTTTTGGGATTCGGACATCGTTAATTGTGTGGTTGTTGGATCCTAACAGCGGAAAACGGCTCGAGAAATGGACTTCGGAAGTTTGTGAACTCCCCAAGTGCAAAAGTGAATCAGATGTGTGTGACTCAAACCTCCGTTCAAACTGTTTCTCTTCCCAACAGAATTGAAAAATGGTGAAAGGTGAAGTTGATGGACAGGATTGATCCACAGGAAGAAACAAAAAGGAAAACTTTGTAAACTCGGGATGATTTCTTAGGCAGCCAGAGAACATATTGTATGTGGAGCAACAACAAATAGAGCGGATTTACTCGCGCAACCAAAATTCCCAAACTAAAGCGACCAGGAAGCACGAATGAAGCGAATGACTCAAAAAAAAGTCAAGCAGCAAACTAGGGGCGTTTGACGTGATTGAAAACCGCACTGGACACCTCTATTTGGACAGAGAAGAACGAGAAAGACCCTTGAACCGGAGAGCCGCAGAAACTCAGCTCACTGCTGGTCTGGCCCAGCCGGAGCCCGAGGCCGCGGGCCACAGAGGCTCGGACATGTTGCATCTCACGTGGTCAGAAAAAGTGAAAAAAAGTGTTTAAAAAAAGACGTTAAACTTAAAGAAACGCTCGCAGTGGACTTTTTCAAAATAAAAGCCAGTGAGCAACAGACGTTTACAAAAATAAAAAAAATACTGCGACGGCGTTAACAACATTAAAATAATTGTCGGCGATAATGAATTAATTAGTTAATGCAAAATTAACGTGTTAAGGTGCCCGACCCTAAAATAAAATATGAATATTTCTTATCCCTTTTTAAATTTAGCAAATATTTTGTTAACCATAACATGAACTGTCTATTTTATGAATGAATAATGAATGAATAATAAAATAAAATGAATTGTCTTTTTAACCTTTTATGACTATGAAATATGCTTTTGCAAAAGTACTTTTAACACATGGATTTTTATCTGGGTTAAACTTCCATGACAAGGACAGATTCAGAGTCAACTTTAAAACTCATAATTATGACTTTTAAACTTGTAATTATGAGTGAGGAGAAAATTCAGTTTGTCGCCTGGACAAAAGTTAGTTTGGTTGAAGACGTTTCGCAGCTCATCCAAGCTGCTTCTTCAGTTCTGAACGATAAACAAATGTAATTTATGCTCCTCTGATTTAGACCTGAAATAAACCTGGTTCAGTTCTGTTTTAGACCTGGTTTAGACCTGATATAGTCCTGGTTTAGACCTGGTTTAGTTTTGTTTTAGACCTGAAATAGACCTGGCTTCAGTCCTGGTTTAAAGTCTTGTTTAAACCTTGTTTAGACCTGAATTAGTCCTGATATAGTCCTGGTTTAGTCCTACTTCAGACCCAGTTTAGATCTGGTGTAGACCTGAAATAGTTCTATTTTAGCCCTGGTTTAGTACTGGTTTAGATCTGGTTTAGACCGAAATAGCCCTGATATAGTCCTGGTTTAGATCAAAGTGGTCAAAAATAGGGACACCTGGGACATTTCTTGTATAAAACTGGGACAAATCAGTGGTTTTGTATAAATCTGCAGGGACAGGGGACACAGGACTCAGAGCTGGGACTGTCCCGGGTAAATAAAGACGTCTGCTCACTCTAAACATGACCTTACGTGACCTTAAATTGGCCAAAAAAAACGATGGAATTTGAGCTTTGGGCGAGTTTGTGTATGTTATTACTGTGTGGGCGGGACTTAGCGTCTGTTCTACTCTCTGATTGGTCCGTCTTCAGAGTGACTAGCTGCTGGACCAATGGGCGACGCGAACCTTGGGGCGTGCGGCTAAAGTTTACAACACAGTCATAAGAACGAAACGAGACTTTTCTTACTTTTTGGTGCACGATTTAACATTTCATGGTAAGAAATCTATTTGTTTAAGCATTAATACTAAGAACAAAATCATAAATAAACATATAAAGCTTGCATTAAGTCACGGAGGTTTGATAATCGGGCATTGCTAAGGCTAAAGCTAACTCTGCATCAAAACATAAACAAAGCGCTTTCTGCAGAATCTCCTCTAAATGTTTCTTTTCTTGTATTAATGCAATTTTTAGTCTCTGATATTATAAATAAACATGCACCGTTATGTTATTTTTGGCATGTGGCGTTTATTTTATTTAGTTGATTCATTTAGGTTTGTTTTTTGGTGAAAATAGTGATAAATAGAAGTTTTTATTAAAGATGAATTATGTAATTTTTTTTGTTGTTTTTTTGGTTCTCAGACTAGTTTTCAGATTCTGGACTTTTACTCCTGCAATATTTGACACTGTAACTGCACCGTACCTCTGTTTGTGATTTAAAAATAGGATTCTGTTCAAAGTTTACATTTTAAAGATTAAACTGACTAAACTAAAAGGCCAAAGTAACACAAGAATCCTGTGTATTTCAGAAGAACACGTTTGTACAGAGGGACCAGGACTAAAACAGGACTAAAACAGGACTAAACCAGGACTAAAACAGGACTAAAACAGGACTAAAACAGTACTGAAGAGCCTCTGATAGACCAAAACTAAAATGGAACTAAACCAGGATTAAACCATCTTGAAACTAGTACTAAAGCAGGACTAAACCAGGTCTAAACCAGATCTAAACCAGGACCAAACCAGGTCTAAAAACCAAGGACTCTAAACCAGGACTAAACCAGGACTAAACCAGGACTAAACAAGGACTAAACCAGGACTAAACTAAAAGGACTAAACCAAGGACTAAACCAGGACTAAACCAGGTCTAAACAAGGACTAAACAAGGTCTAAACCAGGTCTAAACAGGACTAAACAAGGACTAAACCAAGGACTAAACCAGGACTAAAACAGGACTAAAACAGGACTAAACAGGACTAAACCAGGACTAAACCAGGACTAAACAGGACTAAACCAGGACTAAACCAGGTCTAAACAAGGACTAAACCAGGACTAAACCAGGACTAAACAAGGACTAAACCAGGACTAAACAAGGACTAAACAAGGACTAAACCAGGTCTAAAAGGACTAAACAAGGACTAAACAAGGACTAAACCAGGACTAAACCAGGTCTAAACCAGGTCTAAACCAGGACTAAACCAGGACTAAACCAGGACTAAACAGGACTAAACCAGGTCTAAACCAGGTCTAAACCAGGACTAAACCAGGACTAAACCAGGTCTAAACCAGGTCTAAACAGGACTAAACCAGGTCTAAACCAGGTCTAAACCAGGTCTAAACCAGGACTAAACAAGGACTAAACCAGGTCTAAACCAGGACTAAACCTAAAAGGACTAAACCAGGACTAAAACTAAACAGGACTAAAACAGGTCTAAACCAGGACTAAACAAAACTAAAGCAGGTCTAAACCAGGACTAAACCAGGTCTAAACCATTACTAAACCAGGTCTAAACCAGGACTAAACCAGGTCTAAACAAAGACTAAAGCAGGTCTAAACCATTACTAAACCAGGTAAACCAGGTCTAAACCAGGACTAAACCAGGACTAAACCAGGTCTAAACAAGGACTAAACCAGGTCTAAACCAGGTCTAAACCAGGACTAAACCAGGTCTAAACCAGGACTAAACCAGGTCTAAAACCAGGACTAAACAAGGACTAAACCAGGACTAAACCAGGACTAAACCAGGTCTAAACCAGGTCTAAACCAGGACTAAACCAGGTCTAAACCAGGTCTAAACCAGGTCTAAACCAGGTCTAAACCAGGACTAAACCAGGTCTAAACCAGGTAAACCAGTAAAAGTGAGCGTGGTGTGGTGGTGTGTGCAGGACATGTCCCGGGAGGCGCTGGTGGTGCAGAGGGCGCGAGAGGCCTTCAGGACGGGCAGAACTCGACCGCTGGAGTTCAGGAAACAACAGCTGAGGAACCTGCTGAAGTTTGTGACGGAGAGAAAGAGCGAGATCGCAGACGCCCTGAAGAAAGACCTGGGCAAAGTACGACACGGTTTTTGTTTTTATTTGACAGCTGCTCGTTTTTTGCATTTCGGTGTTTGGGGTTGATGAGGGAAACCGGAGGAAACTCACACAGACACGAGGAGAACAAACTCCACACAGAAACTCAACTCTGTAACTGTGTAAACCAGGACTAAACCAGGACTAAACCAGGTCTAAAGTAGGACTAAACCAGGTCTAAAGCAGATCTAAACCGGGACTAAACCAGGAATAAACCAGGACTAAACCAAGACTAAACCAGGACTAAACTAACTAAAGTAAAGCTCCGGGTGAGGGAAGTAACAAAAATAAAAACCAAGATGTAAAATGGAATAAATTAAGGTTTAATTAACAGGAAGTAAAGGTAAATTTAACAAAAACACTAGAATATACAGAAAACTACCTAAACTAAGAAACAGAACAACAGAATAAATTGTGCCAGAAAAGGGTCACGCAGTTACACAAAACGTGGTAAAACTTAGGACACACACTAAACTAAAACCAGTCCCAAATTAAACCACATAACCACAAACAGAATCGAGTGACCCAAAAAGGCACAAAACAGAACAGACTAGCACACAAACACAAAACCAAAAGACTGGCCACCAAGGCCAGCACCCAGGTGCTGGCAATTCCCCTTAAATAGGGGGAGGTGGCTGCAGGTGAGGTGGGCGTCGACTTGCTCCACAATCACAGACCAGGACTCCTGCAGCAGGAATCAAGGAAACTCTACAGAAATATTAAAGGCCTGGGGCCGTAACAGTGGGATTAAATCAGGACTAAACCAGGACAAAACTAGGACTAAACCAGGATTAAAGTAGGACTAAACCAAGACTAAACCAAGACTAAATTAGGACTAAACTAGGTCTAAACCAGGACTAAATCAGGACTAAACAGGTGAGAGTGTCAGGTGGAGTTTGATCACAGATGTTTTGACCTGGTTTATGGTTCATTTCTCTGTAATTCCTGAGCCTCTCTCTTCTCTCTCTTCCTCTACCTCCCCTTTTTTCTCTCTTTCTTCTCTCTCCTCTCTCCTGCCTCCCTCACTCTCTCCTTCTCCACTCTCTCTCTCTCTCTCCTCTCTCTTCTCTCTCTCTCTCTCTCTCTCTTCTCTCTCTCTCTCTCTCTCTCTCTCTCTCTCTCTCTCTCTCTCTCTCTCTCTCTCTCTCTCTCTCTCTCTCTCTCTCTCTCTCTCTCTCTCTCTCTCTCTCTCTCTCTCTCTCTCTCTCTCTCCTCTCTCTCTCTCTTCTCTCTCTCCTTCTCTCCTCTCTCTCTCTCTCTCTCTCTCTCTCTCTCTCTCCTCTCTCTCTCTCTCTTCTCTCTCCTCTCTCTCTCTCTCTTCTCCTCTCTTCTCTCTCTCCTCTCCTCTCTCTCTCTCCTCTCTCTCTCTCTCTCTCTCTCTCTCTCTCTCTCTCTCTCTCTCTCTTCTCTCTCCTCCTCTCTCTCTCTCTCTCTCTCTCTCTCTCTCTCTCTCTCTCTCTCTCTCTCTCTCTCTCTCTCTCTCTCTCTCTCTCTCTCTCTCTCTCTCTCTCTCTCTCTCTCTCTCTCTCTCTCTCTCTCTCTCTCTCTCTCTCTTCTCTCTCTCTCTCTCTCTCTCTCTCTCTCTCTCTCTCTCTCTCTCTCTCTCTCTCTCTCTCTCTCTCTCTCTCTCCTCTCTCTCTCTCTCTCTCTCTCCTCTCTCTCTCTCTCTCTCTCTCTCTCTCTCTTCTCTCTCTCTCTCCTCTCTCTCTCTCTCTCTCTCTCCTCTCTCTCTCTCTCTCTCTCTCTCTCTCTCTCTCTCTCTCCTCTCTCTCTCTCTCTCCTCTCTCTCTCTCTCTCTCTCTCTCTCTCTCTCTCTCTCTCTCTCTCTCTTCTCTCTCTCTCTCTCTCTCTCTCTCTCTCTCTCTCTCTCTCCTCTCTCTCTCTCTCTCTCTCTCTCTCTCTCTCTCTCTTCTCTCTCTCTCTCTCTCTCTCTCTCTCTCTCTCTCCTCTCTCTCTCTCTCTCTCTCTCTCTCTCTCTCTCTCTCTCTCTCTCTCTCTCTCTCTCTCTCTCTCTCTCTCTCTCTCTCTTCTCTCTCTCTCTCTCTCTCTCTCTCCTCTCTCTCTCTCTCTCTCTCTCTCTCCTCTCTCTTCTCTCTCTCTCTCTCTCTCTCTCTCTCTCTCTCTCCTCTCTCTCTCTCTCTCTCTCTCTTCTCTCTCTCTCTCTCTCTCTCTCTCTCTCTCTCTCTCTCTCTCTCTCTCTCTCTCTCCTCTCTCTCTCTCTCTCTCTCTCTCTCTCTCTCTCTCTCTTCTCTCTCTCTCTCTCTCTCTCTCTCTCTCTCTCTCTCTCCTCTCTCTCTCTCCTCTCTCTCTCTCTCCTCTCTCTCTCCTCTCTCTCTCTCTCTCTCTCTCTCCTCTCTCCGTCTCTCTCTCTCCTCTCTCCCTCTCTTCTCTCTCTCTCTCTCTCTCTCTCTCTCTCTCCTCTCTCTCTCTCTCCTCTCTCTCCTCTCTCTCTCTCTCTCTCTCTCTCCTCTCTCTCCTCTCTCTCTTCCTCTCTCCTCTCTCTCCTCTCCTCCGTCTCTCCTCTCATCAGAGTGAGCAGAGCACAGAGTTGTTTGAGACTCTGGGCTGTGAGGAGGAGATCCACGTGGCTCTGGATCACCTGTGCGAGTGGGCGTCTCCTCGTCCGGTGGAGAGGACTCTTCTGACGCTCCAGGACCAGGTCTTCGTCCAGCCTCAGCCCCTGGGCCTGGTGCTGATCATCGGGGCCTGGAACTACCCGTGGGCCGTGACCCTGCAGCCGCTGGTGGGAGCCATCGCCGCAGGTCAGAACCCAGACTCCAGGGCGAGAAGTTCAGATCTGATACTGGACAAAAGTTTTTCAGTCATTTCTTGGGTTCTTTTTAAAAAACAAAACAGTAGGAGATGTATTTACCTTCTTCACATGTTTCTGTCTCTGGTGGTGACCATAAAACTAGGACTGAACCAGGACTAAACCAGGATTAAACCAGGACTAAACCAGGATTAAACTAGGACTAAACCAGGACTAACACCAGGACTAAACCAGGTCTAAACCAGGATTAACACCAGGACTAAACGAGGCCTGAACAGGACTGAACCAGGACTAAACCAGGATTAAACTAGGACTAAACCAGGATCTAAACTAGGACTAAACCAGGATTAACACCAGGACTAAACGAGGCCTGAACCAGGACTAAAGCAGGACTGAATCAGGACTGAACTACAACTGAACCAGGTCTAAAACCAGGTCTAAACCAGGTCTAAACCAGGACTAAAAACCAGAACTAAAACAAGGACTGAAACCAGGTCTAAACCAGAACTAAACCAGGACAAAACCAGGACTAAACCAGGACTAAACCAGGATTGAACCAGGACTGAACAAGGTCTAAACCAGAATTAAACCAGAATTAAACCAGGACTGAACCAGGTCTAAACCAGAATTAAACCAGAATTAAACCAGGACTGAACCAGGACTAAACTAGGTCTAAACCAGGACTATTATAGATTATGGACCATAGGATCATGGCTCTACGAATAAAAGTCAAAAACAAACCTGGTCAAGTCTGATCATGAGTCCTGAACACAGACTGTTGAAAGTTTTAGTTTTTACAGTGTTTGGTCCTGAGGTGCAGTACAGCAGCGCCACCACACGAGGGCACTACAGCTGCACATCAAACACTCAGGCTCTCAACTTCACTGAGACCTTTCACTTAAATGAGCCCAGTTTTTTATTTTCAGGCAGATTCATGCTGTGTTTACCAGTCTGTAAAAGGCACAATGTCCCACAGTATGGCATTAAACCTTTCTATCTCCATGGAGACCAAACCAGACCAAGTTCCAGGTCAGATCTAGGGATTTTCTAGGGATTTTTGAGCTCTAAAATTGAATAAATATGTAAAGTAGAGCTGTTTAATGTCACGCTGTGGGACTTTCCAGGCAGAGCGATGACGTATCCATGGAAACGAGCAGGTGACGGACTCCTGGTCAGTTGTGTGTGGTTTGTGTTTCAGGAAACGCGGCGGTGATAAAACCGTCTGAGCTGAGCTGTCACTCGTCTGAGGTCATGGCCGAGCTGCTGCCCCAGTATCTGGACCAGGTCAGAACTCTTTATACAAGACTAGTACAGAGACGGTCCTGGTCTAGTCCTGGTTTAGTCCTGGGACAGTCCTGGTCTAGTTTTTATTTAGTTCTTCTTTAGTTCTTCTTTAGTCCTGCTTTAGTCCCGCTTTAGTCCCGGTGTGGTCTTTGTTTAGTCCTGGTCTAGTCCTGTTTTAGATTTTATTTAGTTATTCTTTAGTTCTTCTTTAGTCCTGGTGCAGTTTTTTATTTAGTTCTTCTTTAGTCCTGGTTTAGTCTCACTTTAGTCCTGGTGTGGTCTTTGTTTAGTCCTGGTCTACTCCTGGCACATTCCCAGCTCAGTCCTGGTCTAGTCCTGGTTTACTTTAGTTTTTATTTAGTACTTGTTTAATTCTGGTTCAGTACTGGCCTAGTCTTGGCTCAGTTCAGGTTTAGTCCTGCTTTAGTCCTGGTTTAGTCCTGGTTTAGTCCTGGGTTAATCTTGGTTTAGTCCTGACTCAGTCCTGGCTCAGTCCTGGTCTAGATCTGGTCTAGTCCTGGCTCAGTCTTGACTCAGTCTTGGATCAGTCTTGGCTCAGTCTTGACTCAGTCCTGGCTCAGTCCCAGCTCAGTCCCGTCTCGGTCCTGGTTCAGTCCTGGTTCAGTCCCGGTCTCTCCTCAGGACTTGTACCCGGTGGTCCCTGGAGGTGTGGCAGAGACTCAGGAGCTGCTGCGTCAGCGTTGGGAGCACATCTTCTTCACGGGCAGCACCTCCGTGGGACGACAGGTGATGCTGGCGGCGGGTGCGCACCTGACGCCCGTCACCCTGGAGCTGGGGGGGAAGAGCCCCTGTTACGTGCACCCGGACTGTGACCTGTCAGTCGCCTGTCGGTGAGAAAACAAAACAAAGACACGTCAGAAACTTTCATTTAATCTTATTTTGGTCAATTTTACACAGTTTTCTGATCTGTTTTAATGTCGTTTCCTCGTCACAAACAGACCTGGACACATGTTTAACACACAAACCCTGCAGATTTAGGCTGAAAACACTCTGTTCCACCTTGTGATGTCATGCGGTGATACAGGAAGTGCTCCACTGTGTTTTTAAACTCCCCACATCACACTAGAATCATTTGGATCATTTATTATCAGCTCTGGAATCACCAGTCTCTACTGAACTAAAAATAAAAGGAGCTGTTCACTTGAAAACTGCCACTTCATGACATCACGAGGTGGAGCAGAGCGTTTGGAGCTTTGCAGATGTAGACAGACTCATAATAAAGTTTTAGTCAAACATGTGAATGAAACAAAACACAACCCCAGCTCTGTTTGTGATGATCCGTGTATCAAGCTGATATGTTCTGGTGTGTGTCTCATGTTTGTCTGTGTGTTGTGTTGTGTGTGTGTGTGTGTGTTGTTGTGTGTGTGTGTTGTGTGTGTGTGGTGTGTGTGTTGTGTGTGTGTGTGTGTGTGTGTGTGTTGTGTGTGTGTGTGTGTGTGTGTGTGTGTGTTGTGTGTGTGTGTGTGTGTTGTGTGTGTGTTGTGTGTGTGTTGTTTGTGTGTTCAGGAGGATCACGTGGGGGAAGTTTGTAAACTGTGGTCAGACGTGTATCGCTCCAGATTATGTTCTGTGTGAACCCAGTGTCCAGGACCGAGTGGTGGAGGAGATACGCAAATGCATCAAGGTACAAACACTACTACTACTACTGCTACTAGTACTACAAGTACTACTACTACTGCTACTGCTACTACTATTACTACTGCTACTACTACTACTACTAATACTGCTACTACTGCTACTACTACTGCTACTACTGCATATACTTCTACTGACTCTACTCCAACTACAGTCAGTGTGTTTTATTACCTGGAGGGTGTAGATCTTATCTCTCTGTTGGTTTTGTTGTATCTGCTGCGCTGATAAGAATCAGATCCATTTGTCCTCGCTGCTCCACAGACCTGCTCCTCTTCAGTCCAAAAGTAAAAGCGTCTCCATGTCGATGGAACAGATAATCCTCTGTCCTGTCAGTCATATCTTATTTTATCTTATCTTATATCATTTTTGCACTGTTTCCTTATCACCTCTTCTATATAACTGACTTTTATTACTCTAGTCTACTTTTCTGCCCAAGCCCCGACAGGGCTTAGGGCCTATTGCTTTTGCTATGAGAAGTGCATGGGCAACGATGAGACGACGACATGCAACTATGTCCTCGGTCGCCCCCGGCACGAACAGCAGTGTCCCAGTAACCCACGCCCAAGGCCTGAGCCATATTTACTACTGCTAAAATGAATGGAAGTCAATGGAAGGCGATGGGCAACCCCGACGAGATGGTGAATGACGAGCGCGTCAGCGCCCGTCACTCACCAATGACCCCACGGTGACGTGGGGAAGGTCGAGAGTTTTCAAAAAACATATAATATGCTGTTCCAGTGTTAACGGATATATTGTTTTTGCTAAAAATATTATTTTTATTTGTTTATTTATTATTTTTTCTTCAGCTTTTTGAGCTCTAATTTGACCACTTAAACATGTTCAAAAACTCACCAAACTTTGCCCAAAATAAAAAAAAATATATAGGTTGCATGCATAATACTGGGCTATAAACCAGGGGTGTCCAAACTTTTTTCATCAAGGGCCACAAATCTAAACACAGACGAAGCAGAGGACTGATCGAGGGACGTAAACTGGTGCTCAGTAAATTGAAATATTGAAATCTGTGCATGTTTAACACGTTAGAATGAGCCTCAGTCTTTATTCATGCGAAGATCCTCAAAACCAAACACTAAATATTAAATATTAACTTTATCAAGATAGATTTTCAAAAAAACTTGCAATAAAAAGTTAATTTTTCATTGATGCAAGGTAATTTGGGTCAATTCTCCTGGAAGCCTGAGGGCCAAGAAAAATTTGTCTGAGGGCCGTATTTGGCCCATGGGCCATAGTTTGGACATGCCTGTTATAAATGATAAGATACATTACTTATTGTTTCTGTTGCAGGAGTTTTACACAGAAAACCCTCAGAGCTTTAAAGATTACGGCCGCATCATAAACCAGAGGCACTTCCAGAGAATCGTGGGTCTGATGGAGGGCGGGGCCGTGGCGGTGGGCGGAGACTACGACGAGAAGGACCGCTACATCAGTAAGACCAGAGCACCCAAGGGACACAACCAAAAAACCAAAAGGACACAACTAGTCTGTGAACACCCAGACAAACACAGTGAGAAGTGTTAAAGCGCCTGTTCCAGATGTTTCTGGTGTGTCCTGCTCCTGTACAGATGTGTGTTGTATAAACACACTCTCCTCCTGGTTCACACACACTGCTCTCTTCTTACTTTATTCTTTATATTTCAGTGAGAGGATTCTCTTTTCATATCCAGACGTTTTATGTCAATATTGTTCTTTTAAAGCTACAGTATGTAACTTTCTGGAGGTCTGAGGTAGCCCCCCCGCATGATTCCATGGAAACAGAAAGTTAAAAATACACTCTGGAATATTCTTCATGGAGATAGATGAGTTTTTTGCCATACTGTGGAATATTTATTTATTCTTTATTTCAGACACAAATATGATTTGGTCCATAGTGAAAAAGAAAAACAAAATATAATATAATGTACAAGACACTCAGGTTTGTTTTAAAAGTGAATTAAAAGTGTGGAGTTTGTGTTTTCTCAGAGCAGAACTGGAACAGCAGGAATTCAGCTCAACACGTCCATGTGCTGCATAAATGTGAACATCAACTCTTTCCCCCATGAAGACGACATTTGACGATCCCCTTGTTTCATTAATGACGTGTTTTAACACCTGCACTGTGTCACTAAAGACGTGATTTGACGAACATTAGAAACGGTTCCTGTTTTTCACACGTGAACAGAGGCTGTGATGAGTCGAATAAGTTAAATGGAAAAAATGAATTAGGTCCACACAGGTGAACAACAGGTAAAAACAGGTGTACACTTGGCTGTACTGTATCTGATGATATGAAATCTGTTTAAATACCGTATTTTCTGCACTATTAGTCGCTCTGGATTATAAATTAAATGGTCTATTTTTGAACTTTTTTCACAAATAAACCTCCTGGACTTTAAATGAAACCCAACAGTGTGATGGGTGAGTGGTTTTGTTTGTTTGTTCGTTCACGGTGACTCTGGGCTTTGTTCAGTTGTGGCGTGTAGGGAGGGTGTGTCTGGGACCAACGGATTGGTTGCAGTGACTCAGTTGTTCAGTCGTGTCTAGAAGTGGCACATTGGACTCACTCCGTCCTCGTCGGTGTGGAGTGATGAGTGTCTGTGGGTGTTTGTCGCTGTGCGGTCGCTGTCTGCTCCGTGTGTGTTTGTGTGTTCTGCGGGTGGTGCGGCTTTGTAGTTTACTGAAGTCTTGTGGGGCGCTCTGGATTGCGGGGCGCACGGTTGTTTTTTGATGCGGTTAGAGGCTTAAGACCTCGTCTAATGGCCCGGAAATATGGTACTTTGACAAATATATTGTTACATTTCTTTATGAATATAGTTTTCAGAACATGCAGATATCAGATGCTGAATGTAGTTTTTTGTTTTCGATTTTGCACGTGACCAGGTAAACTCTCATTTTCAGTGAGTTGTTATAAACCTGTAAATGAGTTGAATCACATTTAAACATCCATAACTGAAGAGTTCAGAGTCTAAAGTTTCCAGAAATACCAAATATGTCTGTGTTTCAATTCAGTTCATGAGTGTGAAAGTCATTTATAATCACTCGTGGAAGTGTTTTCGTTTATACAGTTGTGCTCTACAGGGAGCCCTCGTCATGTATGTGTGGGTTGTTCCTAGTCGGCGTCCAAGGGGGAAAGAGTTAAATATCTATAGTGCCTCAGTGGATGTGAGCGCCCACCAACAGCTGACTGACCCAGTGCCACCTGGGCACCTGCAGCAGAACCTAAAGACCACAGTGAGTCTGAAGAAGGTCCCACGTCCATAATTCCACCACAGAGGAGCTGTGTACGGTGGAAAAAGGCAAAAGGCTCTGAACAGAAAACATTTAACATCATCAAAACACACACTAAATTTCTTCAGCAGCATATTTGATAAATAAACAACATTTCTATGGAAACAAGCAGGAAGAAGCCGTCCTCCAGGCCAAATGAGATGTACCTGCTCCTCTGAAGTTTCTCGTGATGTTCCAGGTCCCACGGTGATGAAGGACGTGTCTCCAGACGCTAAGATCATGCAGGAGGAGATCTTCGGTCCTGTTCTGCCCATTCTCCCGGTCCGAGGAGTGGACGACGCCATTCAGTTCATCAACGATCGAGAGAAGCCGCTGGTCATCTACGTCTTCACCAAGGACAAGAAGGTGCAGCTGTTATTTTAAAGAGGCACTCTGTAACTTTCCTGTGTTTCATGTTTCGTTGTTTCTCTCGTAGCTCATTCAGAGGATGATCTCAGAGACGTCCAGCGGAGCTCTTCTGGCCAACGACTGTCTGGTCCACTTCACGGTGTCCACGCTGCCCTTCGGAGGAGTGGGTGAGTCCCAGACAAAACCAAAGGGTCAAGGGTTAAAGGGTCGATCGAGTAAAGACATGTTATAGAGTCTTAAAATGTTTGTTTTAACCCGCTGTACATGATCCTGGGTTTTTATTTATGGATTGTTATTATTATTAATTGAATACATTATTTTTAATTCGCTCTTACAGGATTTACAGTGTTTCTTTACCTGGAATTTACCAGGATCTTCAGCGACACGTGACGCAGCAAAGCCACACACGCCCGTGTTTTTAAAAGCGTCAATGACACTTGGAGGATATAGTTTGTGTTCCTCTAACGGACACAGAGACGCAAAATACAAACTCAGGATATAGTGAAAATAATGATTAGACTTTATTCCTCACCTCTCGTAAAGTTGTGAATTTAAACTGCAGCATCTCATCCACATTATCCAGAGAATTTAAAGAGCCCATGTCATGTAAAATAACTCTTTTCACATTGTATCTTCTGCACATAAACAAGCACAATTTGAGTTTTGGAACATCCATTACACAATAGTTATGAAATCTTACTGATTTCTTGGAAAAATGTTGTGCTTGACCATGGACAACAAACGGACAACATTTTTGTGCTTGACCTTGTTTATTTGTTACACGACACAGCGATATGACACCTGTTACAGGAGCGTCTGGAACAGCGACCAGATCAAGTGGCCATAAAGAGCAACGTTTGTTACTTCAAACCAGGTCTTGATGGAAACATGTGCGGGATACAGTTGGATTATTTTTCAATGGAGAAATAAAACGCCACGATAAAGAAGGTTTAACGCGACAGTACAGCTCCGGCAGTTTTGCGTCTCTATGGGAGTGAATGAAGCGAGAGGAAGACACGCCCCCCGATGCTTCCAGATGTGGCTCCGCCTTTACCAGTTACACTGATCACCAGACAATCCGGACACCGACAGGAGACTCAGTGCTGCGCAGCATCCAGTGTCAATGGGTTAATAAAGATACACAATATTTGACAAAAAAATTCAAAATCTATGACAAAGAATCTACAATAATACACATTTCCAGCTTCTAGCTCTGTTTTCTAGTTCTGGTCTCTCAAACACGATTATAAATTAAGGCTTCTGAAAAAGTGAACAAGGCCCCAAAATTTCAACGGGAAATAACTCAGGAACGACTGAAGGGACTGAGCTAAAATTTGAGATTTGAATTAGAATTTTTTTCAACCAAATCTGAGATGGCTCATAGGGGAGATTCCTTGAAAACGGCTGATTTCATACAGACTGACCCTGATGTATCCGCGTCCGACCCAGAGCCTGAAGTTCTACATATTTGTCCGAACCCGCAGCGACAGACTTCAGTCGGGTTTTCATGCTCTGTTATTGAGCACAGCAGCAGCTCAAAAATCAGATTTCGTATCGGCTCAAAAACTAATCCATAACTCCGTCTGTGTGCACCTCCTCTGATCTGCAAAGGACAAAGCGCTGTAAGGATTATTATACTAAAGTGTGTGCGGTGTTGCGCCCCCTGCAGGTAACAGCGGCATGGGCAGTTACAAAGGAAAGCACACGTTTGACCGCCTGAGTCACCTGAGGAGCTGCCTCATCAAGTCTCTGAGCCTGGAGGCCGTCAACAGGATGCGCTACCCGCCCCACACCCACCGCAAGAACCACTGGGCTCGACGGCTCCTCCTGCAGGTCACGCTGAGGCGGCTGAGGCGCTTCACTCTCTTCAGTCTGCTCGTGGGGCTGGCCGCCTTCGTCGTACAGGTACACGCAGCGTCACTTTATTATAAGGGACGGAACGAGATACGACTTCCACAAGACGAGATACGAGATCGGGTCCACGGGAACGAAACAAGACGATTTTAACAGAATTCCAAATGTATAAATTCCACGATTCAGTCAATTTATTTATTTATTTGATTTAATATTTTTGTCTCCATTCTTGCCCTGCTTTTTGGAACTTTAAGAGATGCAGCTCATCCGTGTTTAACCCTTTTTTGTCCAAAACATGGAAAAAAATCTCGATCTTGTGGAAGTTTTGTCTCGCGAGATCTTGTTCCATCCCTAATTATTATATTTTTTAATTAAAGAGAGTTTGTTGTAAGTGTAGAATCGACTTTTTGTATCTTTCTTCCAATGTTCTAATGTTGTTCCCTCATCAAAAATATGTCTGATGGAGGTTTTATTCATACGTTCAGACCGGAGCGTCAAAAAACGAGCTGGACGCCTCTAGTTGGACGCCTTTGTGTTTGAGTTTAGTCGCATCTGTTGCCCTGGAAACAAGTGACATTTCCTGGTCTTTTCCTGGAGCGATGGCAGACCGGGCCGAGAGAGAGACTTTGGTGTTTTTATTACATAAACACATCAGCGGAGGTGATCGTCTCGGTGGCTGCGATGTGTTTATATTTATATTTTATTTATTTGGTTTATTTAACAGGGACAGTGTACATTAAGATGGTGAACATGGTCACCCTAAAAAATACTATACGATACTCATCTAATGACACTGGTTCAGTCCTGGTTTAGTCCTGGTTTAGTCCTAGTTTAGTCCTGGTTTAGTCCTGGTTTAGTCCTGGTTCAGTCCTGGTTTAGTCCTGGTTTAGTCCTGGTTTAGTCCTGGTTTTAGTCCTGGTTTAGTCTTGGTTTAGTCCTGGTTTCAGTCCTAGTTTAGTCCTGGTTTTAGACCTGGTTTAGTCCTGGTTTAGTCCCTGGTTTAGTCCTGGTTTCAGTCCTGGTTTAGGTTTCAGTCCTGGTTTAGTCCTGGTTTAGTCCTGGTTTAGTCCTGGTTTAGTACTGGTTTAGTACTGGTTTAGTCCTAGTTTAGTCCCGGTTTAGTCCTGGTTTAGATCTGGTTTAGACCTGGTTTAGTTTTAGTTTAGTCCTGGTTCAGTCCTGGTTCGGTCCTGGTTCAGTCCTGGTTTAGTCCTGGTGTAGTCCTGGTTTAGTCCTGGTTTAGACCCAGTTTAGTCCTAGTTTAATCCTAGTTTAGTCTTGGTTCAGTCCTGGTTCAGTTCTGGTTTAGTCCTGGTTTAGTCCTGGTTTAGTCCTGGTTTAGACCCAGTTTAGTCCCGGTTTAGTCCTAGTTTAATCCTAGTTTAGTCTTGGTTCAGTCCTGGTTCAGTCCTGGTTCAGTCCTGGTTTAGACCCAGTTTAGTCCCAGTTTAGTCCTAGTTTAATCCTGGTTTGGTCCTGGTTCAGTCCTGGTTCAGTCCTGGTTCAGTTCTGGTTTAGTCCTGGTTTAGTCCTGGTTCAGTCCTGGTTCAGTCCTGGTTCAGTCCTGGTTTAGTCCTGGTTTAGTCCTGGTTCAGTCCCGGTTTAGTCCTGGTTTAGTCCTTCTAGTACACAGCAACTTCACAAACCTGATGTGACGTGCAGTAGTTTCGAGTTTCTGAAGGGGGAGTGACTTAGCGTGGAGAGCAAAGGGCGGTGGGGCCTTGTTTTCTGTGAGTTTAACATTTTCAAAACAATAAAAGGCAACACAATGATCTAAATCCGTTTAGTGGCGTCGTCTCAGCGTTGTAAGAGTCAGTTTTGCGTAATTTTTAGACCTTTTAATAATATTTCCGTCACAAGGGAAAGCAAAAAGGTCATAAAAGTATTTAAATGTGATGTATGTGATGATAACGATGAGGAGCCGTCTGCCCGCTCGCTCTGTCTCTCTGTCTCTGTACAGTGGATCCTTTCTATCGGAGCCTTTCTGTTTCCCAGGCTCCCCTCCCACCGCTGTCCCACCTCAGCTCACGCTCAAACAAAGCCCCTGTCACTGCTCCACAATACGCCCCATTCTAGTGCACGTTACCCAGCATGCACCGCTGCCCCGCACACACCGGCCTTTGTCTCGCTCACCTTTGAAACGGGCTCGACACCACGGGGGCCGACGCTCATCTGCACCAGCGCACGCTCCCCCCGCTGACGTCACGGCGGGCTTCTCTGCTCTTGCTCCGGTCGACTCTCGTTTCGCTCTGCAGTCTGGAATGTTTCACAGTGTGGCTTTAAATCTGCAATTCTGTCTTCACGGACCAAACTAGATCAGGTTACAGGGCGGGTCTGTGGAGAGGCGACCCCGCTCACAGTCACACTATCTGTTTTTATAGGTATTTTTGAGCTGTAAAATCACCTGTAGAGCTGTTTAATGTCACACTGCGGAACATTCCAGGCAGAGCGGTGACGTATCCATAGAAACAAACAGGTGACAGACTCAGAACCAAAAAGTTACACAGTGCGACTTAAAAGACATTGAGTGCGTATACATGCACATCAGTAACCCGGTTATGATCGGGTTTTTTGAGTATCCCGGTTTCTTGATGGTGCATGTAAACGCAGTAACCCGGTTTCAGTAACCCGGTTATGGCAGTGTCCCGGTTATTAGAAACCGGGTTACTGTAGCTGGTTTATTCCGATAGTAACCGGGATACTTGTGGCATGTATACGCAGTACCCCGGTTACTGCAACATAAAGTTGAGTCACATGCGTCCAAAAGACACTTTCCAGCCTTTCACCACAACAGTAGTGACATAAATAAATTGACCAACATAAATAAAGTGACCAAACGAGTGAAATGACGTAAAATAAAGAGCTGCGCTAAACCTGCACACGTACAATCTGCACTTGTGTGACGCTGAAAAGCTAAAACATGAACTATCTCCTATACTCTACACGCACAGAACAGACTCACCATCATCAGCACCTCTTCTGTCACAGAAATAACACACATAATCCACAGAGTCGTGTCATTTAGTCCAAAAGAAACTGATCACATCAGCGGCGCAAGGAGCGAGTTGTTTTTATCGCCGCTAACAGTTTATGCTAATTAGCCTACGGTTTTAAATTTCGTTTCTGTAAAACGTAAACAAATGTGATCAGAGCTGAATTATCTGATCAAACGGGCTGATGTGTCTATAGTGTTTATGGTTTATATGTTGTAAAGTTGAGTTTATTTATGCAGAAGATTTTAATGAAGAATCTGCACAGTGGATTGTGGGAGATCTCGTAGCTCCTTAGCTTCTTATGCTAAAGGAGCTCACGGTTTGTATTTTTCCTGGTTTATTAAATCGATTTAAGTTAATTTTTGCGCCTGCGCATTTGTAAGATTATGTCAAGAAACCGGGACACTCCATTTGATCATGTACACGCGGATATGAGTGTCCCGGTTTCTCAGTGCGCATGTAAACACAGTAACCCGAATACTGACATAACCGGGATATGGCTAATAACCGGGTTATTGATGTGCATGTATACGCACTCACTGAAGTTATACTGTAATGTTGTTCCCTGCACAACAGTCCTGGGTCCTCATTTATAAAAAACTGTGCAGGAGTTGTGGTAAGTTCGTGCGTACGTCTGTAGCTACGAGAGGCGCCGCGCAAACTCCATATTTAGAAAACGCACCGCACGCACCAAAACACGCAATCTGTGCTTTATAAATCCCACCTGCAACTAGAATTTGCGCACGTAAACCCACGTCACGTCACGCCCCCTCACACCTCCACCTCACCATAAAAGGACAGACCACGCCCCTCACACCTCCACCTCACCATAAAAGGACAGACCACGCCCCTCACACCTCCACCTCACCATAAAAGGACAGACCACGCCCCCCTCACACCTCCACCTCACCATAAAAGGACAGACCACGCCCCCTCACACCTCCACCTCACCATAAAAGGACAGACCACGCCCCCTCACACCTCCACCTCACCATAAAAGGACAGACCACGCCCCCTCACACCTCCACCTCACCATAAAAGGACAGACCACGCCCCCTCACACCTCCACCTCACCATAAAAGGAGCATGTAAAGTGACTCGTGAATGAGATTTCCCTAAACATGAGCCGATAATCAGTGGGTTTGACCGAGACACGCGGGACAGAGGCTCCACGCAGTCACGACAAAGGCTTAATCAAGGTTTTACAAATAAATACACAACTAAAAGTGACAACAACGACTCATCTGTCAATTTAATTATATTTCATAATATTTAGGCAGAACATCTTTGCAGTAAAGCTCATGTGTTTTCTCGCTGTTTCAAGAGTTTTATCTCTATATTTTTAAGTCTGTCTGTGGTGTGTGTGGACTGGCCCTGTATATTTATGCATATACACATAGATACATGCACGCGCTGATCTGAATGGTCAAATTATGAGCGCGTGCGAGAGATTCAGATGCCCTCCCCTGGAGAGCGAAAGGAGCGAGGGAGGGAAACACTTCCTCAAACTCTGTTCACTTCTGCTCCTCGCCACGAGTGTCGCTTTTTCCCCGTGTCTCCAGACTTTGCGTAGAGTTTACAAGAGGTCCCGAGTTGGCGTAGAGTGAAGCAAATGCCATGCTTTAGTCGAGGTTCATAAATACCGCGGTTGGCGTGGAGCGTGTACGCAAAGATTTTTGTTGAAGCGAGCTTTATAAATGAGGCCCCCGGAGTTGTCTTTACAAAATGTTACCCTTACAGTGTAAAAAAAAAAATAGTAAAAGTGGGCAAGGTACAAACCCAAGGCTCAACGACTGAATATATTAAAAGTCCTTTATTGCATGAACGGACGCCAACACGTTTCAACCGACAAGACGGTCTTCGTCTAGCTCAATTTCATTTCTCTCCAGTGACTAGATCAGGAATCAGAATACACTAAACGGTTCGCAAAACCCCCAGAAGTGATGCGAGTTCAGGCACCAGACAATCAGCGAAGAGTCAAACATTCAGTGTTGGCAACGATTCCTGGGATCGAGGATTTAAAGCTGGAACAAAGAGAATATTTGATTAATTTTATCAAGGGGAAAGACGTTATTGCCCTTGTTCCTACGGGATTTGGAGCTTTACATACATCACGACCAAATAACAGCGATTCCTTAAATTTTTAAAAAAAGTACCCGCCTACCGTCAAGTGAACGAATCCTAATCCTGCGAGGTCAGACAGTTTTCCGCAAAGTGAAACCGTCTGATGAATCAGGCTAATTCATTTTACTACTGTCCAAGGAAACACAAGACCATACAGTGTGTAGAACTACGACTTTAACTGGAACTTAAAGGTCCAGTATCACATAAAACTGACTCTTATAAACTTTAAATCATGTTCTAATGTGGCGTCCTCCTCATAAACAGACCTGGAGTTGTGTTTAGTTTCATTCACACACATTTGTCTTTGTCTGAGAGAAGAACTCCGCCTAAATGTGCAGAGTTTGTGAGTTAAACATGTGAGAATGAAACAAAACACGACTCCAGGTCTGTTTGTGACGAGGAAACAACAGTGTAAAACTTTAGGAGGTGCTACTTGGACGTGCTGAAATTCTGAAAAATTGTCCTTTTCAGAGTCTCAAATACAAAGTTGAAAAAGCTGAGGACTCAAAAAAGTATAAAATAATGAAAATCCTTTAATACCACATGGCAGATAGAGTTAAAATCACACTTTAAACCTCGATTCCACAAAATAAAGTTGTCATTTATTTGTTTTAGTCGAACTATTGTGTAATTTAGACAGACTTTGGCTCTTGTTCACATTATTTTTGGAGGTAATAATCATGTTCTGGGTTCAGTTGTGATTTTAAAAACAAAAGGAGCAGTTATAGTTTTTACCTTTTTAAAATTTTAACCAATTTCTCTGTTTTATTTTGTTTTTCAGAGGTTCCTGCTCAGATCGGCCTGAAGCTCGATTCTGGTCCACGGCATTTCAAATCAGTTTCACGTCCTGCACATTTCAGTTTCATTTTAGGGTTTTTATGTTAATTCACATTTTACCCAATTTAAAATAAGTGTTACTACTTTTATGTAGATTTGCTGCTTAATAATGCAATAGTACGGCACGTTTTTATAACTTTTTAAAAATCCCTTAATTACGGAAGCCGGGAGGACGCAAACGCAAATGCCGCAGCATATACAAACTCAACAACACAAATGCAAATGCCACAACACAACAAAAAGCCACAACAAACCAAAAAAAGCCACAACAGAAATGACCGCGGGACTCTATTTTAATGCAAAAGCCACAACGAATACAAATGCCACAACACAACAAAAAGCTGCAACACAACAAAAAGCCGCAACACAACAAAAAGCCACAACTACAACAAAACGCCACAACACAACAAAAGCCACAAAACACAACAAAAGCCACAACAACAACAAAAGCCACAATACAACACACAACAAAAGCCACAAACACAAACAAAAAGCCACAATACAACAAAAAGCCACAACAAAACAAACAATCCACAAACACAACAAAAGCCGCAACACAACAAAAAGCCACAACACAACAAAAAGCAACAACACAACAAAAAGCCACAATACAACAAAAAGCCACAACAAAACAAAAAGCCACAATACAACAAAAAGCCGCAACAAAAAGCCACAACACAACAAAAAGCCGCAACACAACAAAAAGCCACAATACAACATAAAGCCACAACACAACAAAAAGCTACAACACAACAAAAGCAACACAACAAAAAGCCACAACACAACAAAAAGCCGCAACACAACAAAAAGCCACAATACAACAAAAAGCCACAACACAACAAAAAGCTACAACACAACAAAAAGCCGCAACACAACAAAAAGCCGCAACACAACAAAAAGCCACAGCGGAAGTGACCATGGGACACTATTTTCCGACGAACCAAACAGTGGCATCGATCCTGGCCACAAAACAATAAATAACTTTTACTTACGTTTCTAAATTCGTTCACTTCTTTGTTCCTTTACTTTTCACAATCTTGTTCTTCTTCAACTTTTCCCAGTCACTTCCCGCTTGATCCGATCAGAAAATAGAGTCCCGTGGTCGCTCCCGTTGTGGCTTGTTTTGGTTTGTTGTGGCTTTTTGTTGTGTTGTCACGCTTGTATTTGTTGCAGCGTTTGTAATGAGCTCTCCCTGCTTCCGTACTTAATGAGTCTTTACATTTCAGTTTGTTGAATCTGAATTTTAATGTGTTTGAAAAGAGGTATTCTAACAAAATTGTCACTTCAGGGCTCTTTCTTTTTAATGCTGGAATCAGTATTGGGGTTGTATTATTTTGTTTGGGGCTCATCCTCGGACTTTAAGGAGTTTTAAAGCCTCCAGAGAATCAGTGCAGTGTGACGTGTTGGTGCACATCAACACTGAACATTTTACACACCGTATGTTTCAGATTATAAGGCTCAATATCAATAATGTTGAATTCTCTCGTCTGTTTTCAAACATAAATCACACTGGATTATAAGGAGCATTAAGAGAAACAAACGGACGACACTTGAGTCTGATCCTTAGTCCAGACTCCACGATACATCGGCAGATCGTGGTGTAACTCGCCCGGCGTTGGATCATTTTTGTTTTTTTATTTCCTACGAGGACGACTCAAATATACATTGAGTAATAATGTGTTTAATTCAGCTTTGACACATTTGCTCACATTTTACAGAAACTAAACTTAAAACCACATGACTCATTTGCATAAACTATAAGCTCTGAAAAAAACATCTCACTCCTCACTCGGTTCAGCTTCTGTTGGATTTACTTCGCGAGGCTTCTGACTACAGCAGACGTAATGCTTCAACAATCCATCATGCGGTGTGGCTTTGTAGTTTACCAAAGTCGTACTAAAACATTCTGACAGATTTTTGAGCGCCGTGTATCACATAAAATTGGTTCGAGGTCAGTAAACAAAACCAGAATTAATGCATAAGGAGCACTGTTGATTTTGTGAGAAAATGAAGGCAGATTCTATTTGCACGCTGGGTGTAAATAGCTAACATTGTTATTCACACACAGGGCAAATCGCCATTGTTGCTGTTCCTAGACAAAAATGCTATTTACACCCAGGTTATTTAGAAGAAAACTCACTTTCAGTACAAACATAAAGGCACCAGCCCAGTGAAAATCAGTCATATTTGATGTGTTTTTTGACTCAAAATGATGCGGAGTCGTGTATTAACACCCAGGGTGCAAATAGACGCTCTGGAAAATTAAAGGATAAGTGCAAAAAATACAGTAAATGAACCGACTTTAGTTTAGATTTATGGTCATTGTACAAAATAAAACTAAACTTCAACAGAGCAAATCTGCAGCCGTACAAATGAATACCTTCTTTTCCGGGTCATTAGACGCGCTCTTAAGTCTCTAACCTCATCAAAAAAACGACCGCGCGCCACAATCCAGAGCGCCCCATACACGAATCCACTCAGGTGTCCCCGCACGACTTCAGTAAACTACAAAGCCACAAACACACACGGAGCAGACAGCGACCGCACAGAGAAACACACCCACAGACACACTCATCACTCCACGCCGACGAGGAACGGAACGGAGGAACGAACCGGAAAAGCGAGCGCAATGTGCCGCTTCTAGACACGACTGAACAACTGAGTCACTGCGAACACGCCGACAATCCGTTGGTCCCAGACACACCCTCCCTACACGCCACACAACTGAACAAAGCCCAGAGTCACCGTGAACGAACAAACAAACAAAACCACTCACCCATCACACTGTTGGGTTTCATTTAAAGTCCAGTGCGGTTTATTTTTTTTGTGAAAAAAGTTCAAAAATAGACCATTTAATGACAGTGCACCTTATAATCCAGAGCGACTAATAGCCCGGAAAATACAGTATTTATTTTTTTTTTAAAAAAAAAAAAAACATCTCACTGTCAGTACAAACATAAAGGAGCCAGCACAGTGAAAATCTGTAATATTTGACGGTTTGTTTTTTTTTTACTCAAAATGATGCGGAGTCGTGTCCATTGAACTATTAACACCCGGGATGCAAATAGACACTCCGGAAAATTAAAGGATTTTAAGTGCGCCTTATAGTCCAAAAAATACGATAAATGAACCGACTTTAGATTAGATTTAGATTTACTGTCATTGTCCAAAATACAACGAAACTTCGACAGAGCAAATCTGCAGCCGTAAAAATGAATAAACACAGACACATTCTCACCTGCGCCTGTGCTTTATGTCAGATTTAATATGCAAAACTTTTCCCAGATTCTCCATTGTGAAAAAAAAATAAAAATCACGATGGAGATTTAGGAAGGAGGTTTAGAGACAAAGATGGATTAAGTGAAATAAGTGAATAGATCAGTTCCAATACATTTCATTGAGAGAGTTTGCGTCACGTGTAGCTCTGTTTTACGTAGATTATTCACTTAAATTATTTTTAACGACTACGTAATAAACATTTCTTAAATCCAACGTTTTGCTGAACAATCATCCACACAAAATTTATCAGTTTGTCAGTAAGTTTTACTGGAGGTTAGATATTGTCTAGTAAACACGCGCACAAAAGGTCAAATCCTCCAGATCACGTAGTCCTGATTAAGTCTAGACCAAGATCTGGAGCTGGTCCCGCTGCTCCTGACACGTTTAACCCAGAGACGCTGAAGGACGGGTCAAATGCAGAGGACACTTTTTACTACCACGACAATAAAAGTGTAAATTACCTTCAAGGTTCTGTGTTACGCAAGGATTATTTTGAGGTTTAAACCATGTTCTAATGTTGTTTCCTCCTCAAAAACAGACCTGGAGTGTTTGAGTAAATCTTTATTATTAGTCTGTCTACATTTACAAAGCTCAAAACGCTCCATGTTCCACCTTGTGATGTCATAAAGTGGTAGTTTTAATGTGAACAGCTCCTTTTACCTTGTTTCTTTCACTTTTCCGGTGGAGGTTCAGTCAGACGCTTTTCTCCGTAGAGATGTCATCGCTTCGCCGAGAATGTTACACAGTATGGCATTAATTAAAACTTTCTATCTCCATGGAGACCAAACCGAACCGAGTTCCGGGTCAGATCTGTGGAGAGGCGACCCCGCTCACAGTCAGAATGTCTGTTTTTGTATTTATCTTTGAGCGATAAAACCACTTGTAATTGAATAAATGTAAAGTAGAGCTGTTTAATGTCACACTGTGGAACATTCCGGACAGAGCGATGACGTATCCATAGAAACAAGCAAGTGACGGATCCCCGACCAAACTGAAAAGTTACACAGTGCAGCTTTATCTGGAACTATTGAAAAAAAAGTGATAACTGTGCAAACTGTAAAACTTTAATTAAACGTTTGTATTACATAAAAAGTGATAAATAAACATGATTGAATGCAACTTTTAAAAAAAACTCTTCACGTGTTTTGTTTTATTTTTTTCATTTTCACATGTTTGATTAACTCTTTATTTTTAGTCTGTCTACATCTCCAAAGCTCAAAAACCAGACATGTCAAATTCAGGCCCGGGGACCAAATTTGGGCCGTGATATAATTATATTCGGCCCCCGAGATCAAATCAAATTTGTATTAGAGCTGCCCGCCGCACCCAGTGACATTTTTTTTTAAAATGTTGTTATTATTTTATGTTCTGCTTATTCTGGATTTAATGTTAAAGCAAAACTGTTTTATTAAGAAAAGGTTTAACATTACTTATCTCGAAAGAAGAGAAAACATGCAATGCTGTTGAAATTTTGCAATAAATATTTAGTTTGGCCCACGACTTAGTCCCGGTTTTTAATTTTGGCCTCTGTACATTTCATTTGGACATCCCTGGTCTAAACAAAAAACAAAACTGTAGCTGTCACAAAATAATTTAGTAAAATAATCCAAAAAATACTCTTATATTTTCAGTATCGATACAGTAGCCTACGATATCGATACTGTATCTGTTAGGTTTATCTAGACATTTAAAACAAGAAGAAAGACAAGAGATTAATTAAGTTTTTCTCATGAGGAGAACGGGCAGAGAGTGGCTTTCAGTGCAACAGTCTCCACACGTTCTGCCGACCCAAGGCCGTTCTCCTCCTTTTATTATCATTAGAGGGCCCTGGTTACAGACACATGATTCTCAAAGGGAAGGGGGATTTGCAAACACAACACAGGCTTAAATCATAAAACATGATAAACAATCAGGGGGTGCCGTTGGTATGAACAGACACCGTCGTAACTCTTGCGAGTGTGACAGTGGGGGTTGGCTTCACGTGAGAGGTCATCTCGGGGTTCACAAGAACGATAGGCCACTGCACACAGGTGTTAAGCACAAGAGAGATTATTCACATTCCTAACAATTGATTGGTACACTCTAAATCAAAGAATTGTAGTACATAAATGGTTAACATATAGTCTAGATTAACACACAAGCATTTAGCAAATATGGGATAAAAGAATTATTCTAACATTTCCCTCCTGTTTATCATATATTTGCTAAAAAAAGGATCAATTCATAACTACTTCTTTCGATTTTCAGTTATGATTTCATAGTTAAGCAATTATATATTTACACTCGGAGGTAATGCTATTTTTAGTCTAGTTTTAGTTTAGCTTTCTGTGTCATGCTCAAATAGATGTGAGAGAGCCAAGGAGGAGGAGTCCCCAATGTATAAATCATCACCAGCCAACAAATGTGCTTGCATTGCCTTATCGTCAGGATGTGGGGCAATTGCAGTGGTGATCAGTCTATTAAGTAATTCACGGATGCAAGGAATACAACAACATCCACACAACGTCAATAAACCGGCGAAAATGGCTACAGAGATCAGTGCAGAGGACACAATGGACTTGTATTTCCCAAATACGTCCATCCAGTCATCCCACATGGACTGGTCAACACCAGACTGCTCTTTAAGGCGCTTGTTAAGTGTCCGTAGGCCTTCAATGGTCCTAGTCAAGCTACCATCAGATGCAGTGTTGTTAGGGATGAAGGTGCAGCACTGGTCACCAAAAATCTCACACACAGATTTCTCAGCGAGGAGCATATCTAATGCGATACGATTTTGGAACATCATCAGAGAAGTTGCTGCCAACTGCTCATGCACTGCCTCAAAACCAGCCTGGGTGTAGTTGCCTAGTTTTTGAACATTATAATGGATGTAGTTAATTCTTATTTGGTGTTACTGGAAATATAGCGGGCAAAAGTGGGAAACTTTCAAAGCCTGAGGCTATTTGATCCACTAACTTGTACTCACTGGGGACCCCCCCCGTGCACAGCCTGATTTGTGTTCCTCGAGTTATTCTTGCAGTTCTTAGCCTTATGTCCTGACTCGCCACAGGACCAGCAGACTATTGTGCTCTGAGTGTTAGGATATTGGGTCTGACTGCCAATTTGATTGTGATAGCGTCGTCTACCTCTCCCTCTATGTTGGAAACCCCCTCTGCCTTTTTTATTCTGTGCTCCTCCTTTATAATAAATTGAGCCATCCTTCTTGAGGAACATCTTTACTTCTTTATCTTTCTTTTTGTTCTTCTCTATCACAACTTTCTCTGCATGAATGGCATGATTGACATACTCGTCCAACGTGGAACTAGCCATGCCATAGAAGTGTTTATCCAACCACTGTCTAATACCCTCAGTTACACCTGCGTGTAATGCGTTTTTCAGCTGTTGTTGATACGGACCCTGCGCATCATCACTTTCTTCTAATCCCGAGTGTGTTTTAAACACTTTGGTCATTCTAATTTTGAAGTCCTCAAGTTTTTCATCTTCTTTTTGTTTGGTTCTGGAAATTTCACCATAATTAGCCAGTTTCTTGTATCTAGTTTTAGTTCTCTCTGCCAGGGCGTGTATTCTGACAGTCAAGTCCTGAGCATCATGTTTAAGGGATTTACCATCAGTTCCTGAGGGATCCCAGTCACCTCTGACATGGCTCCAATTGGAGCCCAGCGCAGCCATCCAGGCCTGCTGCGTCTCAAGACCATTTAATTTATAGGAGTCTCTGAGAGCCTCCATTTCAATACAGAACTGATTTACATCGTCTTTGTAAGGTGTAATGCCTTCTACGGCCTTCTTTACATCCTCAGCTGTCCAAGTTCTGTATACAAATATAATGTCACCCTGGTCTTCGTCACCTGATCGAGGGTTGGCCACAGCTATCATATCGAAGAGGTCAGTTTTAGTGACCGCTGTCTGGCCTTGCGATGTGGAGGCCTCTGGCTCAGGTGCTGTGGGAAAGTGTTCCTCTAACCCTCCCCCCATTGTTTTGGACCACTGATATCGTCTCGTCGCCGCGCTGCGAGTGGAGACCCCTGCCTGCGTACACATAAGCGGTTCTAGGTCAGGGTATATTGTGTCTGAAGTGTCGGGGTCGTAAGGCGGAGGAGACGCAGCACGGGACGCAGCACTTGCAGCAGGGCTGTCCTTCACTGGAGTAGCCACATCATGTGGTAGTTGTTGTGCAGGTGGTTGTAGTGGGCGTCTGATAACAACAACTGTCTCATAGTCGTCTTTGTTTTGGAAAAGCATTGTGTCGGCTTTCGATAGAATTTCTTTATTTTCCTGCTTTCTTTTCAGACGGCTCTCTTTAAGTCTGGCTGTGTCTAACCAATTGTCTAACTCTCTAATGCCATTTTTGCGCATCTTCCTTTCATTATGTTTGGATTTTTCAATAATCTGGGCGCGCAGTGCCTCAAGGTCTGCCACATTAAGTCGCCCCTCAAAATTGTATTTTGTTATCCATTTATCCAAATATTTGACGTTACCCTTGTCATTATTTTCAAGAACTTTAAAATCCTTGCATTTCAGCCTATCTCTAGGTCTCTCAGTAGAAAGTTTATTACCCATATTAGAATAATTTGGACCAGTCCTATCACTCCTAGGGAGGTCTCTAAGAACCGGTTTAACTTTTCTTGATTGAGATAGTGATTAAATTATCTTTGTGGTATTTCTCACTTCAACCTGTCAAGGTGGAGAAATCTTGTCTGTACATCCACAAAGACTCACTATTTCCTTTCTCAATCGATTGGTATGAGGACAACAACCTAGTGGTTATTATCTTCCAGTCACACAACCATTCACACTCAGTTTTTATTATTTTCTTATTTTCTCTGCGCCAACGGAATTTAACCCTAGAAGGACTCCGCCATCCTGTATTAACGGACTTTTACTCACTAGCCTGTCAAATTACATCTAGTAGTGGGGCTCCGCCGCCCTTTCACCTATTAGAGCCTAGGATTTATAGGGTTTCTCTACGCGCAATGACCCCCAGTCACTCGCTTTTTAACAAAAGGCCTACTCACAGTCAGTTGTCTTTCTCCCTCGGTTCACCCGTCAACCTTCAGACTCCAACTGGCGAGAAGAGAACCAGCCCGGAAAGGGTATGTCACCTCGTAGCAGAGGGCCGTGGCCACGGTCTTTCTGGATTCTTAACGTCCGCTGGAGTCCTCAGGTGTTTTGGGCACCAGCATACGAAGGACCAAGTAAATGTTAGGTTTATCTAGACATTTAAAACAAGAAGAAAGACAAGAGATTAATTAAGTTTTTCTCATGAGGAGAACGGGCAGAGAGTGGCTTTCAGTGCAACAGTCTCCACACGTTCTGCCGACCCAAGGCCGTTCTCCTCCTTTTATTATCATTAGAGGGCCCTGGTTACAGACACATGATTCTCAAAGGGAAGGGGGATTTGCAAACACAACACAGGCTTAAATCATAAAACATGATAAACAATCAGGGGGTGCCGTTGGTATGAACAGACACCGTCGTAACTCTTGCGAGTGTGACAGTGGGGGTTGGCTTCACGTGAGAGGTCATCTCGGGGTTCACAAGAACGATAGGCCACTGCACACAGGTGTTAAGCACAAGAGAGATTATTCACATTCCTAACAATTGATTGGTACACTCTAAATCAAAGAATTGTAGTACATAAATGGTTAACATATAGTCTAGATTAACACACAAGCATTTAGCAAATATGGGATAAAAGAATTATTCTAACAGTATCATCATATTAAACTATGAGGTATAGTGATATTTAGATATTTTAGCACACCCCTAGTGGAAAGAGTTCCCATTCCACATTTAGCCCTAAAAGTCTGATCAATTCTACACACGTAGGTGCTGTAAAGTCATGGAAAATTCACTTTAGGTCTTGGAAAAGTTATGGAAAAATTTTGAAATTTTGTCAGTGAAAAAGAGCAGAAACCCTGCATGTTCTAATGTTGTTTCCTCCTCAAAAACGGACCTGGAGTTGTGTTTTGTTTCACTGTCACGTGTTTGAGTCACTCTTTATTATTAGTTTGTCTGCATCTCAAAAGTTCAAAACGCTCTTTACCTTGAGTTCAGCAGAGTTTGGCAATTCCACAACTGAAATTAAATGATCCAAATGATTCTAGTGAAGGGGTGTGGCGTTTAAAAACACAGTGGAGCTCTTCCTCTATGACCACATGACATCACAAAGTGGAACAGAGTGGGTTTTTTGTTTATTTGAGAGAAGAACTCAGCCTTAATTCGCACGGTGTTAATGAAACAAAACACATCTCCAGGTCTGTTTTTGATGAGGAAACCACATTAGAACAGAGCCCCTTTAATATTTTTAACATTTTTAACATTTTTATTTTCTGTCTTGTTAAATAAACGAGAGAGATTATAAAACGTGAGCTCAGCATCGGACGGCGCGAGACGTTTACATAAAGGTTAATCCTCTGTGTTGTTATCGCTGTATTAAGATCCTCGTTATCAGTCGTCGTTTTAACCTCTGAAACTTTCCATGGACTTTTACAGCCGGATGAACCGAGATACCTTCGGGCATTTTATTTTATTAATATTTTCATCGGAATCATGTTCTCGACTGCAAAACTGGAGAAACTGTGAAAGGAACGCCACTTTTTATCATAGTTTTACACAAATATGTTAAAAGTGCATTGTGTTGTGTAGAGTTTCCGCCGGAAGGTCCGCCAATCGCTTTTCTTCTTTTTTCTGTTATTACTTTGTCTAGAATGTTCCGCAGTATGGCTTTAAACCTTTCTATCTTCACGGAGACCAAACCTGGACCAGTTTACAGGTCAGATCTGTGGAGAGGCGACCCCGCTCACAGTCAGAACGTCTGTTTTTCGAAGTGTTTTTGAGCTGTAAAACCTGCACCTGTGATTGAGTAAATATGTAAAGTAGAGCGGTTTAAAGTCGCACTGCGGAACATTCCGGACAGAGCGGTGACGTATCCATAGAAACAAGCAGGTGACGGACGCCCCGACACAACGGAAAAGTTACACACTGCAGCTTTATTTGGGAATATTGACAGAAATGTGATAACTGTGCAAACTGTAAAACTTGATTTAAACATTTGCATAACATAAAAAGTGATAAATAAAGATGATTGAAAACAACTTAAAACTTTTAATGTGTTTTTTTGTTTTTGGTTTGGGTTTTTGGTTGGGTTTTTGGGTTTGGTTTTTGGGTTTTTGGGTTGGGTTTTTGGGTTTTGGTTTGGGTTTTTGGTTTTTGGTTTGGGTTTTTGGGTTTGGTTTTTTGGTTTTTGGGTTGGGTTTTGGTTTGGTTTTTGGTTTTTGGCTTTGTTTTGTTTAGGGTTTTGTTTTGGTTTTGGGTTTTGTTTTGTTTTGGGTTTTGTTTTGGTTCAGGTTTTGTTTTGGTTTGGTTTTATATGACTTCATTTTGTAAGACCTACTGCTACTTTAACCGGAACATTAAGTCGTGTTTTAATGTCGTTTCCTCGTCAAAAACAGAGCTGGACTTGTGTTTTGTTTCATTCACATGTTTGAGTAAATCTTTATTATGAGTCTCTTTACATCTGCAAAACTCAAAACGCTCCATGTTCCACCTTGTGATGTCATGAAGTGGTAGTTGTGAACAGCTCCTTTTACAATTAAAAAAATGTAATTATGCAGCTAGAAAAGTACAGTTTCATTCAAAAGTAAATGTACTGCTCATTTCTACTACTATTATTACTACAACTACTATTATTACTGTAACTATTACTACTACTATTACTCTACGACTACTATTATTATTATGGTTACTACTATTACTACAGCTATTACTACCACTAATACTACTACGACTACTACTATTACTACTACTACTACTACTACTACTACTAATACTACTACGACTACTACTATTACTATTACTACTACTACTACTACTAATACCACTAATACTACTACGACTACTACTATTACTACTACTACTACTACTACTTCTACTACTACTACTACTACTGCTATTACTACTACTATTACTATTACTACTTCTACTACTACTAGTAGTAGTAGTACTACAACTACTATCACTACTATTACTACTGCTACTACTACTACAACTATTACTATAAATACTATTACTACTACTATTACTACTACTTGTACTACTACTACTACACCCCCCCTTACTATTATACTACTCTTATTATTACTGCTACCAGTACTTGTTGTACTTGTACTACTGTTAGTACTTTTCTACTGCTGGTGTAGTAAAAGATTGTCTGTTTTATCTGTGACGTTATAAACGAGTCATAAAGTTTTGTTGTGAAATAAGTGGAAAATAAATAGAGTCAAGCAGAAGAAGAAAAGAAGAAGAAGAAGAGAAGAGAAGAGAAGAAAGAAGAGAAAGAGAAGAGAAGAAGGAAGAGAAAGAGAGAGAAGAGAAGAGAAAAGAGAAGAGAAGAAGAGAAGAGAAGAGAAGAGAAGAAGAGAAGAGAAGAAGGAAGAGAAAGAGAAGAAAGAGAAGTGAAGGACTTCACACAGGATCTGCTCTGAACATGTCTGAGAACGATGAAGGTCAGGTTCTTCTGTTTTTTATCTAAATACTTTAAGACCAGAGACAAGAACCAGGTCTAAAACAGGACTAAACCAGGTCTAAAACAGGACTAAACCAGGTCTAAACCAGGTCTAAAACAGGACTAAACCAGGTCTAAAACAGGACTAAACCAGGTCTAAAACAGGACTAAACCAGGACTAAACCAGGTCTAAACCAGGTCTAAAACAGGACTAAACCAGGTCTAAACCAGGTCTAAAACAGGACTAAACCAGGTCTAAAACAGGACTAAAACAGGTCTAAACCAGGTCTAAAACAGGACTAAACCAGGTCTAAAACAGGACTAAAACAGGACTAAACCAGGTCTAAAACAGGACTAAACCAGGTCTAAACAGGACTAAAACAGGACTAAACCAGGTCTAAAACAGGACTAAACAGGTCTAAACCAGGTCTAAAACAGGACTAAAACAGGTCTAAAACCAGGTCTAAAACAGGACTAAAACAGGTCTAAACAGGTCTAAAACAGGACTAAACCAGGTCTAAAACAGGACTAAAACAGGACTAAACCAGGTCTAAAACAGGACTAAACCAGGTCTAAAACAGGACTAAAACAGGACTAAACCAGGTCTAAAACAGGACTAAAACAGGTCTAAAACAGGACTAAAACAGGACTAAACCAGGTCTAAAACAGGACTAAAACAGGTCTAAACCAGGTCTAAAACAGGACTAAACCAGGACTAAAACAGGACTGAACCAGGACTAAAACAGGACTGAACCAGGACTGAACCAGGACTAAACCAGGACTAAACCAGGACTAAACCAGGTCTAAACCAGGACTAAACCAGGACTAAAACAGGACTAAAACAGGACTAAACCAGGTCTAAACCAGGACTAAACCGGGTCTAAACCAGGACTAAACCAGGACTAAACCGGGTCTAAACCAGGACTAAACCGGGTCTAAACCAGGACTAAACCAGGACTAAACCGGGTCTAAACCAGGACTAAACCAGAACTAAACCGGGTCTAAACCAGGACTAAACCAGGACTAAACTGGGTCTTAACTGGGTCTAAACCAGGACTAAACCGGGTCTAAACCAGGACTAAACCGGGTCTAAACCAGGACTAAACCAGGACTAAACCGGGTCTAAACCAGGACTAAACCAGGACTAAACCGGGTCTAAACCAGGACTAAACCAGGACTAAACCAGGACTAAACCAGGACTAAACCGGGTCTAAACCAGGACTAAACTGGGTCTAAACCAGGACTAAACCAGGACTAAACCAGGACTAAACCAGGACTAAACCAGGACTAAACCGGGTCTAAACCAGGACTAAACTGGGTCTATACCAGGACTAAACCGGGATTAAACCAGGTCTAAACCAGGACTAAACCAGGACTAAACCGGGTCTAAACCAGGACTAAACTGGGTCTATACCAGGACTAAACCGGGATTAAACCAGGTCTAAACCAGGACTAAACCAGGACTAAACCAGGACTAAACCGGGTCTAAACCAGGTCTAAACCAGGATTACACTACCATTCAAAAGTTTGGGGTCACTTAGAAAGTTCCTTTTATTCTAGCTGCAAATGTGTGTTTTTTTTTTTTTGGTGCAACAGGGGCCCATTTCCAGCATCTGTCACTCCGGTGTTTTAATGGTTCGATGTGTTTGCTTATTGCGTCAAAAGTCTAACGGATGATTAGAAAACCCTTGTGCGATCACGTTAGAACAGATGAAAACAGTTTAACTGGTTAGAAAAGCTATAAACCTGACCTTCCTTTGAGCAGGTCGAGTATCTGAAGCGTCACATTTGTGGGGCCGATTAAACGCTCAAAATGTCCAGAAAAAGAAAAGTTCCATGTGAAACTCGACAGTCTATTCTCGTTCTTAGAAATGAAGGCTGTTCTGTGTGAGAAATTGCCAAGAAACTGAAGATTTCCAAGAACGGCGTGTCCCTTCAGAGGAAAGAGCAAACAGGCTCTAACCAGAGTAAAAAGAGAAGTGGGAAACCGCGCTGCAAAACTGAGCAAGAAGATAAGTACATTAGAGTCTGTAGTTTGAGAAATACACAGGTCCTCAACTGGCAGCTTCATTAAAGGTTGTACGGAGGATTTTTTTTTTTAGTTTCAAATTGTCAATGAAAGTTTAAAATACCGTTACAGAGACGCAGCAGCCTTGTAATTACGATGACCAAAAAAAAAAAAAAAAGAATGAAAATCTGTCAACTGTGGACGTAGTGAGACCAGAGAAACATCAGCCAATAGAAAACGAGGCTCCCTCTTTATCTATTGGCTGTTAGGTTGTCAATCAAACTAGCTACGTTTCTAGTTCTTTTTTCTTGGTTCTTACAGTACGGAAGCCGAGAGGGGTCACAACAAACGCAAACGCCGCAACACAAACGCAAAAGCCGCAACACATTAAAAAGCCACAACACATTAAAAAGCCACAACACATCAAAAGTGTCCGCGGGACTCTATTTTACGACGGACCGATCAAGTGGCAAGTGAAGAAGAAGAACTACAACGTGAAACGAATAATGATAAAACGATAAATTACTTTTACTTACGTTTCCAACTTCTCCGTTCCTTTACTTTTCACGTTGTAGTTGTTCTTCTTCACTTGCCGCTTGATCGGGCCGTCGGAAAATAGAGTCCCGCGGTCACTTCTGTTGTGGCTTTTTAATGTGTTGTTGTGGCTTTTTTAATGTGTTGTGGATGTTTGTGTTGTTTTTAAAAATAATGTGTTGTGGTTTTTTTTTTTTGTGTTGTGGCTTTTTTTGTGTGTTGTGGCTTTTTGTTGTGTTGTCGCATTTGCGTTTGTTGCAGCGTTTGCGTTTGTTGTGACCCTCTCGGCTTCCGTAGGATTAATATGGGCAAAAGAACACAGACATTGGATCTAACCAGGTCCAAACCAGGTCTAAAGCAGGTCTAAACCAGGTTTAAACCAGGTCTAAGCCAGGACTAAACAAGGTCTAAAACAAATACCAAGCCAGGACTAAACCAGAACTAATTCCAGTCTAAACCAGGACTAAACCAGGTCCAAAACCGGACTAAACCAGGTTTAATCCAGGTTTAATCCAGGTCTAAGCGGTGTTGATACGGTGGACTGTAGAGTCAATCTAAGGATTAAGTAAAAATAAACCAGGACTAAACCAGGTCTAAACCAGGACTAAACCAGGTCCAAAACAGGACTAAACCAGATCTAAACTCTGTATCAGAACTGTATCAGGACTAAACCAGATCAGCTCTGTTCCCTGGGTCACGGTGCGCTTCTCCGGCTCTGTTCCCCGGGTTTAAATCAGGTCTAAACCAGGACTAAACCAGGTCCAAACCAGGTCCAAACCAGGACTAAACCAGCTCTACACCAGGACTAAACCAGGTCTAAACCAGGACTAAACCAGGACTAAACCAGGACTAAGACAGGTTTAAACCAGGTCTAAATCAGAACTAAACATGGTCTAAAAGATGTCTAAACCAGGACTAAACCAGGTCCAAACCAGGTCCAAACCAGGACTAAACCAGCTCTACACCAGGACTAAACCAGGTCCAAACCAGGACTAAACCAGCTCTACACCAGGACTAAACCAGGTCTAAACCAGGACTAAGACAGGACTAAGACAGGTTTAAACCAGGTCTAAATCAGAACTAAACATGGTCTAAAAGATGTCTAAACCAGGACTAAAGCAGCAAGATTAAACCAGGTCCAAACCAGGTCTAAACTAGGTTCAAACCAGGTTTGATCCAGGCTTAATCCAGGTCTAAGCGGTGTTGATATGGTGGACTATAGAATCAATCTAAGGACTAAGTAAGAATAAACCAGGACTAAACCAGGTCCAAACCAGGTCTAAACCAGGACTAAAAGAGGTCCAAACCAGGTCTAAAGCAGGACTCCACCAGGTTTAAACCAGGTCTAAACCAGGACTAAACAAGGTCTAAAACAGGACTAAACCAGATCTAAACTCTGTATCAGAACTGTATCAGGACTGAACCAGATCAGCTCTGGTCCCCGGGTCACGGTGCGTTTTTCCGGCCCGTGGATCAGCTCTGGTCCCCGGGTCACGGTGCGTTTTTCCGGCCCGTGGATCAGCTCTGGTCCCCGGGTCACGGTGCTCTTTCTCCCCCGGCCCGTGTCCCGGCTGTTCCCCGGTCAGGGTGCGTGGGCGCGGGGGGAAAGCTGATCCGGGGTCGGCCACAGTCTGATAAACACGGGACAAAGCGCACAGAGAGTCAGTGGATCGCGGGCGCCGGAGCGAGGAGGACGTTTTTACGCACGTTTTACGCACGGAGCAGGGACACGACAAACAAGTGGATGGTTTATCTCGCGGTTTGCTCCACCATGCCTCCAGGTAAAAACAACGACTTTTATCTGAATTCGTCACGAGGTTTTAAGATGAAATAACGCGGAGGACATGAGGAGTTTGTTTGGTTTGTTGTTGTTGGCGTCACTTCGCTTTACGCACGAGTTACGCACAGTTTTCTGGACCGTTTATTTACGGGAGAAACCGACGGAACCAACGACTGAAATAATAAAGACGTGCTGAGAAAGGCCCCAAAACCAGGTCTAAACCAGGACTAAACCAGGTCTAAACAAGGACTAAACCTGGTCTAAACCAGGTCTAAACCAGGACTAAACCAGGTCTAAACCAGGACTAAACCAGGACTAAACCAGGTCTAAACCAGGACTAAACAGGTCTAAACCAGGACTAAACCAGGTCTAAAACCAGGTCTAAACCAGGACTAAACCAGGACTAAACCAGGTCTAAACCAGGACTAAACCAGGACTAAACCAGGTCTAAACCAGGACTAAACCAGGTCTAAACCAGGACTAAACCAGGTCTAAACCAGGACTAAACAAGGACTAAACCAGGTCTAAACCAGGACTAAACCAGGACTAAACAAGGACTAAACCAGGTCTAAACACGGACTAAACCTGGTCTAAAACAGGTCTAAACCAGGACTAAACCAGGACTAAACCAGGTCTAAACCAGGACTAAACCAGGACTACACCAGGTCTAAACCAGGTCTAAACCAGGACTAAACAAGGACTAAACCAGGTCTAAAACAGGTCTAAACCAGGACTAAACCAGGACTAAACCAGGTCTAAACCAGGACTAAACAAGGAATAAACCAGGTCTAAAACAGGTCTAAACCAGGACTAAACCAGGACTAAACCAGGTCTAAACCAGGTCTAAACCAGGACTAAACCAGGTCTAAACCAGGACTAAACCAGGTCTAAAACAGGTCTAAACCAGGTCTAAACCAGGACTAAACCAGGTCTAAACAAGGACTAAACCAGGTCTAAAACAGGTCTAAACCAGGACTAAACCAGGACTAAACCAGGTCTAAAACAGGTCTAAACCAGGTCTAAAACAGGTCTAAACAAGGACTAAACCTGGTCTAAAACAGGTCTAAACCAGGTCTAAACCAGGACTAAACCAGGTCTAAAACAGGTCTAAACCAGGTCTAAACAAGGACTAAACCTGGTCTAAAACAGGTCTAAACCAGGACTAAACCAGGACTAAACCAGGTCTAAACCAGGACTAAACCAGGACTACACCAGGTCTAAACCAGGTCTAAACCTGGACTAAACAAGGACTAAACCAGGTCTGAAACAGGTCTAAACCAGGACTAAACCAGGTCTAAACCAGGACTAAACCAGGACTAAACCAGGTCTAAACCAGGTCTAAACCAGGTCTAAACCAGGTCTAAACCAGGACTAAACCAGGTCTAAACCAGGACTAAACCAGGACTAAACCAGGTCCAAAACAGGACTAAACAAAGTCTAAACTCTGTATCAGAACTGTATCAGGACTAAACCAGATCTAAACTAGGACTAAAAGAGGTCTAAAGTAGCAGGGCTAAACAAGTTCTAAAACAAATAATGAATCAGGACTAAACCAGAACTAAACCAGGTCTAAACTCTGTATCAGAACTGTATCGGCACCAAACCAGGTCTAAACCAGGTCTAAACCAGGTCTGAACCGTGTATCAGAACTGTATGAGGACTAAACCTGGTCTATGCCACGTCTAAACCAGGTCTAAACCAGGTCTGAACCAGGTCTGAACCAGGTCTAAACCAGGTCTAAACCAGGTCTGAACCAGGTCTGAACCAGGTCTAAACCAGGTCTGAACCAGGTCTGAACCAGGTCTAAACCAGGTCTAAACCAGGTCTGAACCAGGTCTGAACCAGGTCTAAACCAGGTCTAAACCAGGTCTGAACCAGGTCTGAACCAGGTCTAAACCAGGTCTGAACCAGGTCTGAACCAGGTCTAAACCAGGTCTAAACCAGGTCTGAACCTGGTCTAAACTAGGTCTGAACCAGGTCTAAACCAGGTCTGAACCAGGTCTAAACCAGGTCTAAACCAGGTCTGAACCGTGTATCAGAACTGTATGAGGACTAAACCTGGTCTATGCCACGTCACGTCTAAACCAGGACTAAACAAAGCCTAAAATGGGACTAAACCAGGACTAAACCAGGACTAAACTCTGTATCAGGACTGTATCAAGACTTCACTAGATCTGAACCAGGTCTGAACCAGGTCTAACCCAGGTCTAAACCAGGTCTGAACCAGGTCTAAACCAGGTCTAAACCAGGTCTGAACCAGGTCTAAACCAGGTCTAAACCAGGTCTAAACCAGGTCTGAACTGTGTATCAGAACCGTATGAGGACTAAACCTGGTCTATGCCACGTCACGTCTAAACCAGGACTAAACCAGGACTAAACTCTATCAGGACTAAACCAGGTCTAACCCAGGTGTGTCGGGTCTCAGGTGGGAGTATCGAGCGGCAGGCGAACACGCGGGCGCGGCAGGCCTTCCTGAGCGGGAGAACGCGCCCCCTGGAGTTCAGACTCCAGCAACTGCACGCGCTGCTCAAGATGATCAAGGAGAGAGAAACGGACATCTCCACCGCCCTAAAGCAAGACCTGAACCGGGTAAGACCAAGACCAGACCAAGACCAAGACCAGACCAAGACCAGACCATCTCCACCGCCCTAAAGCAAGACCTGAACCGGGTAAGACCAAGACCAGACCAAGACCAAGACCAAGACCAAGACCAAGACCAGACCAAGACCAGACCAAGACCAGACCATCTCCACCGCCCTAAAGCAAGACCTGAACCGGGTAAGACCAAGACCAGACCAAGACCAAGACCAGACCAAGACCAGACCAAGACCAGACCATCTCCACCGCCCTAAAGCAAGACCTGAACCGGGTAAGACCAAGACCAGACCAAGACCAAGACCAGACCAAGACCAGACCATCTCCACCGCCCTAAAGCAAGACCTGAACCGACCAGACCAGACCAAGACCAGACCAAGACCAAGACCATCTCCACCGCCCTCAAACAAGACCTGAACCGGGTAAGACCAAGACCAGACCAAGACCAAGACCAGACCAAGACCAAGACCAGACCATCTCCACCGCCCTAAAGCAAGACCTGAACCGGGTAAGAACCAGGACCAAGACCAGACCAAGACCAGACCAAGACCAGACCAAGACCAGACCATCTCCACCGCCCTAAAGCAAGACCTGAACCGGGTAAGACCAAGACCAGACCAGACCAAGACCAGACCAAGACCAGACCAAGACCAGACCAAGACCAGACCATCTCCACCGCCCTCAAACAAGACCTGAACCGGGTAAGACCAAGACCAGACCAAGACCAAGACCAGACCAAGACCAGACCAGACCAAGACCAGACCATCTCCACCGCCCTCAAACAAGACCTGAACCGGGTAAGACCAAGACCAGACCAAGACCAAGACCAGACCAAGACCAGACCAGACCATCTCCACCGCCCTAAAGCAAGACCTGAACCGGGTAAGACCAAGACCAGACCAAGACCAGACCAAGACCAGACCAAGACCAGACCATCTCCACCGCCCTAAAGCAAGACCTGAACCGGGTAAGACCAAGACCAGACCAAGACCAAGACCAGACCAGACCAAGACCAGACCAAGACCAGACCATCTCCACCGCCCTCAAACAAGACCTGAACCGGGTAAGACCAAGACCAGACCAAGAAGACCAGACCAAGACCAGACCAAAGACCAAGACCAAGACCAGACCAGACCAAGACCAGACCAAGACCAGACCAAGACCAGACCAGGACCAGACCAAGACCAGACCAAGACCAGACCAAGACCAGACCAAGACCAGACAATCTCCACAGCGCTCAAACCTGAACAGGGTAAGAACCAGGACTAGAACGGAACTAGACCTAGATCTAACTCAGGACTAAACCAGGACTAAACCAGGACTAAACTTGCGTAACCGGCCAAAATCAGGTCTCTGAAGTCGGGAGACAGGAAACGGTTTCCAGACCCACACGTCTTTGCAAAGGTTTGTCAAAGTGTGATTCAGGCTGGACAAGTGAGGACTAAACCAGGTCTAAACCAGGACTAAACCAGGTCTAAACCAGGACAAACCAGGTCTAAACCAGGTCTAAACCAGGACTAAACCAGGTCTAAACCAGGACTAAACCAGGACTAAACCAGGTCTAAACCAGGTCTGAACCAGGTCTAAACTAGGTCCAAACTAAGACTAAACCAGGCCTAAACCAGGTCTAAACCAGGTCTAAACCAGGAATAAACCAGGTCTAAACCAGGACTAAACCAGGAATAAACCAGGTCTAAACCAGGACTAAACCAGGTCTAAACCAGGACTAAACTAGGTCTAAACTAGGTCCAAACTAAGACTAAACCAGGACTAAACCAGGTCTAAACTAGGTCTAAACCAGGTCTAAACCAGGTCTAAACCAGGTCTAAACCAGGTCCAAACTAAGACTAAACCAGGTCTAAACCAGGACTAAACTAGGTCTAAACTTGGTCTTTCCCAGGACTAAACCAGGTCCAAACCAGGTCTAAACCAGGTTTAAACCAGGTCTAAACTAGATCTAAACCAGGTCTAAACCAGGTCTAAACTAGATCTAAACCAGGTCTGATCCAGGTCTAATCCAGGTCTGATCCAGGTCTGATCCAGGTCTGATCCAGTTCTAATCCAGATCTAAACCAGGTCTGATCCAGGTCTAATCCAGGTCTGATCCAGGTCTGATCCAGGTCTGATCCAGGTCTGATCCAGTTCTAATCCAGTTCTAAATCCAGTTCTAAACCAGGTCTAACCAGGTCTAACCCGTGTGTGTCTCTGGTCTGTCAGAGTCAGTACGACACTCCTCTGCTGGAGCTCACGGGGCTGGAGAACGAGATCAAAATGGCCATAGATAAAGTGTCGGTGTGGGCCTCCCCTCGCCCGGTGGAGCGCTCGGTCCTGACGCTCCGGGACCAGGTGTACGTCCAGCCTCAGCCTCTGGGGGTCGTCCTCATCATCGGGGCCTGGAACTACCCCTGGGCCCTCACCCTGGGGCCCCTCGTCGGAGCCATCGCTGCAGGTCAGAACACGTCGTAAAACCCTCTTCAGAAGTATTAGCCCTGGTTTAAGACTCCAGATCTGTTGCCGTGGTGACAGAGCCGTTGCCGTGGGGACAGAGCTGTAGTTTTAGTTTGTTATTTTTATTTGTTTGTTTGTTTGTTTGTTTGTTTGTTTCAGGAAACGCGGCGGTGGTGAAGCCGTCGGAGCTCAGCGAGTGCTCCTCCCTCCTCCTCAGAGCCCTGCTGCCCCGATACCTGGACAAGGTCTGAACACTGCACGGTTTAGTCCTGGTTTAGTCCTGGTTTAGTCCTGGTTTAGTCCTGGATTAGACCTGGTTTAGTCCTAGTTTAGTTTAGTCTGGTTTAGTCCTGGTTTAGTCCTGGATTAGACCTGGTTTAGTCCTAGTTTAGTCCTGGTTTAGTCCTGGTTTAGTCCTGGATTAGACCTGGTTTAGTCCTGGATTAGTCCTGGTTTAGTCCTGGATTAGACCTGGTTTAGTCCTAGTTTAGTCCTGGTTTAGTCCTGGTTTAGTCCTGGATTAGACCTGGTTTAGTCTTGGATTAGTCCTGGTTTAGTCCTGGTTAGTCCTGTTTAGTCCTGGTTTAGTCCTGGTTTAGTCCTGTTTTTTGTCCTGGTTTAACCCTGGTTTAGTCCTGGTTTAGTCCTGTTTTTTGTTCCTGTTTAACCTGGTTTAGTCCTGGTTTAGACCTGGTTTAGTCCTGGTTTAGTCCTGGTTTAGGATCATTGTGTAGTCCTGGTTTAGTCCTGGTTTAGGATGATTTGTAGTCCTGTTTTAGGCCAGTTTTAGTCCTGTTTTTTTTACTGGTTTAAGTCCTGGTTTAGTCCTGGTTTAGACCTGGTTTAGTCCTGGTTTAGTCCTGTTTTTTTTACTGGTTTAAGTCCTGGTTTAGTCCTGTTTTTTGTCCTGGTTTAACCCTGGTTTAGTCCAAGTTTAGTCCTGATTTAGTCCTGGTTTAGCCCTGGTTTAGTCCTGGATTAGACCTGATTTAGTCCTGGTTTAGTTCTGGTTTAGAGTCCTGGTTTGTTTAGTCCTGGTTTAGTCCTGGTTTAGACCTGATTTAGTCCTGGTTTAGTCCTGTTTTTTGTCCTGGTTTAATCCTGGTTTAGTCCAAGTTTAGTCCTGATTTAGTCCTGGTTTAGCCCTGGTTTAGTCCTGGTTTAGGACCATTGTGTAGTCCTGGTTTAGTTCTGGTTTAGTCCTGGTTTTGATAGTTTAGTCTGGTTTAGTCCTTGTTTAGACTGTTTAGTCCTGGTTTAGACCTGGTTTAGACCTGGTTTAGTCCTGGTTTAGACCTGGTTTAGTCCTGGTTTAGACCTGGTTTAGTCTCGGTCTAGTCTTGGTTTAGACCATGTTTAAAAATCGTCAAAGTCAAACAAACCGGTTTCATTAAAAGTCCTCGTCAGAGTCACAGTCGAGTCAGAGTCTGAGTCCAGACGAACTCAAGGGTTTTTACATCTGGAAAGACTTGGTAGGATTTTACTCTGGATCAGTCCTGGTCTAGTCCTGGTCTAGTCCTGGTCTAGTCCTGGATCAGTCCTGGTCTAGTCCTGGTCTAGTCCTGGATCAGTCCTGGTCTAGTTCTGGTCTAGTCCTGGTCTAGTCCTGGTCTAGTCCTGGTCTAGTCCTGGTCTAGTTCTGGTCTAGTCCTGGTCTAGTCCTGGTCTAGTCCTGGTCTAGTTCTGGTTCAGTCCTGGTCTAGTTCTGGTCTAGTGCTGGTCTAGTCTGGTCTAGTCCTGGTCTTAGTCCTGTCTAGTCTGTTCAGTCCTGGTCTAGTTCTGGTTCTAGTGGTCTGGTCTAGTTCTGGTCTAGCTGGCTAGTTTCTGGTCTAGTCCTGGTCTAGTCTGGTCTAGTCTGGTCTAGTCCTGGTCTGTCTGATCTAGTCCTGGTCTAGTTCTGGTCTAGTCCTGGTCTAGTCCTGGTTATAGTTCTGGTCTCAGTCTAGTCTGGTCTAGTCTGGTCTAGTCCTGGTCTAGTTCCGGTCTAGTCCTGGTCTAGTCCTGGCTCTAGTCTAGTCCCAGCTCAGTTCTTGGCTCAGTCCCGGCTAGTCTTGGCTCAGTCGTCTGAGTCTGGTTCAGTCCTGGTCTAGTCTTGGCTCAGTCTCGGCTCAGTCGGTTCCTGGCTCAGTCTTGGCTCAGTCCTGGTCTAGTCCTGGCTCAGTCCTGGCTCAGTCCTGGCTCAGTCCTGGCTCAGTCCTGGCTCAGTCCTGGTCTCAGTCCTGGCTCAGTCCTGGCTCAGTCTTGGCTCAGTCCTGGTCTAGTCCTGGCTCAGTCTTGTCTCAGTCCCGGCTCAGTCTTGGCTCAGTTTGGCTCAGTCTTGGCTCAGTCCTGGTCTAGTCCTGGCTCAGTCTTGGCTCAGTCTTGGCTCAGTCCTGGTCTAGTCCTGGCTCAGTCTTGGCTCAGTCTTGGCTCAGTCTCGTCTCGTCCTGGTTCAGTCTTGGCTCAGTCCTGGTCTCAGTCTTGGCTCAGTCCTGGCTCAGTCCTGGTTCAGTCCTGGTTCAGTCCCGGTTCAGTCCCGGTCTCTCCTCAGGACTTGTACCCGGTGGTCCCTGGAGGTGTGGCAGAGACTCAGGAGCTGCTGCGTCAGCGCTGGGATCACATCTTCTTCACGGGCAGCGCCTCCGTGGGACGACAGGTGATGGAGGCGGCGGCGACGCACCTGACGCCCGTCACCCTGGAGCTGGGGGGGAAGAGCCCCTGTTACCTGCACCCGGACTGTAACATCAGGGTGGCAGCCAGGTACCAGGACCAGACCAGGACCAGACCAGGACTAGACCAGGACCAGACCAGGACTAGACCAGGACCAGACCAGACCAGACCAGACCAGGACCAAGACCAGGACTAGACCAGGACCAGGACCAGGACCGACCAGGACTAGACCAAGGACAGACCAGACCAGAAAAGGACCAGACCAGGACTAGACCAGGACTAGACCAGGACAGACCAGGCAGACCAGGACCAGACCAGGACCAGGACCAGGACCAGACCAGGACCAGACCAGGACTGAAACAGGACCAGACCAGGACCAGACCAGGACTAAAACAGGACCAGACCAGGACTGGACTAGGACTGAACATGTGTTGAGTCTAGTTTCTATGCCCAGACGCTCTGTGCTGATTCAGAGACATGTCCAGTTGGGTCCAGTTGGGTCCAGCTGGGTCCAGTTGGGTCCAGTTGGGTCCAGTTGGGTCCAGTTGGGTCCAGCTGGGTCCAGTTGGGTCCAGTTGGGTCCAGCTGGGTCCAGTTGGGTCCAGTTGGGTCCAGTTGGGTCCAGTTACCACCGCAGAATGTGGAGAGAAAGAAACAGGACCAGGAAAGGACTTCTGTAACAGGATAAGACTAGACCAGGACTTAACCAGGATTATTATAGACCAGGATAAAGTGCAAATTAACAGGACTAGACCAGGATGACTTATAAAAGGATAGACCAGGATGACAGGACTAGACCAGGATTTAGGATGTACTAGACCAGGATCAACTCTAACAGACTAGACCAGGACTCAAACAGGACTAGACCAGGACTAGACCAGGACTAGACCAGGACTCTAACAGGACTAGACCAGGACTAGACCAGGACTAACAGGACTAGACCAGGACTAAACAGCTCGTACAGCCTGGTACAAACTGCCTCGTCAGGGAGTCTCTGAGGTGACAATAATAACACCATTATCCACAGACAGACAGGAGCAGACAGGAGCAGACAGACAGGACTAGCAGACACTGACAGGAGCAGACAGGAGCAGACAGGAGCAGACACTGGACAGCAGACAGGACAGGAGCAGACAACAGACAGGAGCAGACAGACAGGAGCAGACACTGACAGACAGCAAACAGGACAGACAGGAGCAGACACTGACAGGAGCAGACACTGACAGGAGCAGACAGGAGCAGACAGGAGCAGACAGACAGGAGACACTGACAACAGACACAGGAGCAGACACTGACAGGACAGGAGCAGACAGGAGCAGACAGACAGAGCAGACACTGACAGGAGCAGACAGGAGCAGACAGGAGCAGACACTGAGCAGACAGGAGCAGACACAGGAGCAGACAGGAAGACAGGAGCAGACAGGAGACAGACACTGACAGGAGCAGACAGGACAGACTGAACAGAGCAGACCAGGAGCAGACAGGAGCAGACACTGACAGGAGCAGACAACTGACAGGAGCAGACACTGACAGGAGCAGACAGGAGCAGACACTGACAGGAGCAGACAGGAGCAGACAGGAGCAGACACTGACAGGAGCAGACAGGAGCAGACAGGAGCAGACAGGAGCAGACACTGACAGGAGCAGACAGGAGCAGACAGGAGCAGACAGGGCAGACAGGAGCAGACAGGAGCAGACACTGACAGGAGCAGACAGGAGCAGACAGGAGCAGACAGGAGCAGACAGGAGCAGACAGGAGCAGACGGGGATGTGGTCATGAGTTTAATGTTTAAGATTCAAGATTTATAAAGAAAATGTTTGAAAAATGATCAAGTTTGACAAACGTTTCAGATTTTAACACAAAAACTGGATCTTCTTCTTTCTCATGTGTGTGTGTTGTGTGTGTGTGTTGTGTGTGTGTGTGTTGTGTGTGTGTGTGTGTGTGTGTGTGTGTTGTGTGTGTGTGTGTGTGTGTGTGTGTGTGTGTTGTTTTGTGTTGTGTTGTGTGTTTCATGTGTGTGTGTGTGTGTGTGTGTTGTGTTGTGTGTGTGTGTGTGTGTGTGTGTGTGTTGTGTGTGTGTGTGTGTGT
>NW_026571541.1:37431414-37472844 GCF_026225935.1 Boleophthalmus pectinirostris
CAGTTACGCTTCAAAAAATCCTGTTAGTATCCGACGAATCCTTTAATTAGTCCAGAAATCAACAAATAGAGCTAATTAAAGCAGAACGCGCCCGGAGCCGTACGTCTATCTGAGGTCACTGCGCTTTTAAACGCTCTAGTCCCGCCTCCCCCGCAACCTTCAACCAATCGCAGCCCTGACCCCGCCCTCTGTCTAACCCTCGGACCAATCGCAGCTTTAAACCCGCCCCCCCGCCGACGTCTGGACCAATCAGAGCGGCGGATCCGAGAGCTCCCAGTCGCAGCCGGAGTTCAGCAGCCTCAGATCCGCTCCGGAGCTCCGAGCAGCGGCCGCACGCTCTCGACATGCCCGCGGAGTGAGCGAGGACGGCGGCCACACTGTCTGCAACGCCCCGCTGGATTCTCTGGAGGTTTTTTTTTTCAGTCAAGACGGATATTTCGCGGGGATTTTATGGCACGCGCCCGCAAGAATAGGTACGTAACCGAGGATATTTCTTTTTTTTTTTTTTTTTTTTTTTTTTGGGTCTCCCCCGCTGTTTTTCTGCGGGTTTTTTATGGATTTTGCAGCTAAATTGTGATTACATAAGCGCGTGTGTGGGTGCCGGACGCCCGTTGTAATTAGCTGAAGTGGCATAGTTGGATAAACATTGATCTAAACCCAGATAAAGGCCATTTTGTGCACGTTTTTTTGGGGGGGACGTGTTCTCCGTTCGCATTGACGCATTTGAGCACCTCAACATCAGCGACGAGGAAGGGACTTTGTGGATTTTAAAACGACATTTTTACACTGATTAAACGCGAAATGTTGACGCGAAATACCGATAAATGTGCGTTAAAAAGCGAGGGGCAAACGTGACGAGAAAACGTAGTGGGTTTTTATGACTAAACCGACGCCGTATTAGAGGTTTTACTGACAATAAATACGTCTGTTTCACACTAGACCGAGAACTAAACCAGGACTCAAACTGGTCTGTCTCAAGGACTTTTGCAAGATTATAAACCAGCGTGTTTACTCAGTGTTCGGCCTCAAGATGTGTTCATATGCTGCCAAACAAAAGCTCAACACGGACTCAGCAGAGGACTAAACTAGAACCTAGGTCTGGTGTGGTTGAGTCCTGGTTTAGTCCTGGTTTAGTCCCTGGTTTAGTCCCGGTTTAGTCCCGGTTAAGGCCTGGTTAGGACCTCATTTAGACCTGGTTTGGTACTGGTTGGTTGTGTAGTTTAGTCCTGGTTCAGACCTGGTTCAAGAATGTTCCCTCAGGGAGCAGTAAAGTCAATCTGAATTGACTCCTGGTTTTAGCCCCGATTTTAGTCCCGATTTTAGTCCTGGTTTAGTCCTGGTTTAGTCCTGGTTTAGTCCTGGTTTTAGACTTGGTTTTGTCCTGGTTTAGTCCTGGTTTTAGACTTTGTTTAGACCTGATTCAAACCTGATTTAGACCTGGTTTGGTAATAATTCAATATATTGGCTTATTTAGTTTTTGTTTTGTTTGTTTAGTCCTGATTTAGTCCTGGTTTGGTCCTGATTTAGTCCTGGTTTGGTCCTGATTTAGACCTCATTTAGACCTGGTTTGGTACTGGTTGATTTTGTAGTTTAGTCCTGGTTTAGTCCAGGTTTAGTCTTGGTGTAGTCCTGGTTTACTCTTGTTTTGGTCCTGGTTCAGACCTGGTTTAGACCTGGTTTAGACCTGGTTCAGACCTAATTTAGACCTGGTTTGGTCCTAATTCATTATGTAGGCTTGTTTAGTTTGGGTTTAGTTCTGGTTTAGTCCTGGTTTAGACCCGGTTAAGGCCTGGTTGGGACCTTATTTAGACCTGGTTGATTTTGTAGTTTAGTCCTGGTTTAGTCTTGTTTTGGTCCTGGTTCAAGAACGTTCCCTCAGGGAGCAGTAAAGTCATTCTGAATTGACTCCTGGTTTAGACCTGGTTCAGACCTGGTTCAGACCTAATTTAGATCTTGTTTAGTTTGGGTTCAGTCCTGGTTTGGTTCTGGTTTAGACCTGGTTAGGACCTCACTCAGACACGTTTGGTACTGGTTGAACGTGTGGTTTAGTCCCGGTTTAGTCTCGTCTAAAACAATTTTGGGGGGACGTGTTCTCCGTTCGTATTGACGCATTTGAGCACCTCAACATCAGCGACGAGGAAGGGACTTTGTGGATTTTAAAACGACATTTTTACACTGATTAAACGCGAAATGTTTACGTGAAATACCGATAAATGTGCGTTAAAAAGCGAGGGGCAAACGTGAGGAGAAAACGTAGTGGGTTTTTATGACTAAACCGACGCCGTATTAGAGGTTTTTACTGACAATAAATACGTCTGTTTCACACTAGACCGAGAACTAAACCAGGACTCAAACTGGTCTATCTCAAGGACTTTTGCAAGATTATAAACCAGCGTGTTTACTCAGTGTTCGGCCTCAAGATGTGTCCATATGCTGCCAAACAAAAGCTCAACACGGACTCAGCAGAGGACTAAACTAGAATCTAGGTCTGGTGTGGTTGAGTCCTGGTTTAGTCCTGGTTTAGTCCCGGTTTAGTCCCGGTTAAGGCCTGGTTAGGACCTCATTTAGACCTGGTTTGGTACTGGTTGATTGTGTAGTTTAGTCCTGGTTCAGACCTGGTTCAAGAATGTTCCCTCAGGGAGCAGTAAAGTCAATCTGAATTGACTCCTGGTTTTAGCCCCGATTTTAGTCCTGGTTTAGTCCTGGTTTAGTCCTGGTTTTAGACTTGGTTTAGTCCTGGTTTAGTCCTAGTTTTAGACTTAGTTTAGACCTGGTTTGGTCCTAATTCATTATGTAGGCTTGTTTAGTTTGGTTTTAGTCCTGGTTAGTTGGTTTTAGTTTTGGTCTGTTCTGGTTTAGACCTGATTTAACCTGGTTTTAGTCCTGTTTGACTTATTAGTCCTGGTTTTAGTCTTGTTTTGGTCCTGGTTCTGCCAAGGTTTAGACCTGATTTAGACCTGGTTTTAGTCCTAGTTTTAGACTTAGTTTAGTCCTGGTTTAGTCCTGGTTTTAGTCTTGTTTTGGTCCTGGTTCTGCCCAGGTTTAGACCTGATTTAGACCTGGTTTTAGTCCTGGTTTTAGACTTAGTTTAGTCCTGGTTTAGTCCTGGTTTAGTCTTGGTTTAGTCCTGGTTTACTCTTGTTTTGGTCCTGGTTCAGACCTGGTTTAGACCTGGTTTTAGTCCGTTTTAGACTTAGTTTAGACCTGGTTTAGCCCTGATTCAGACCTAATTTAGACCTGGTTTGGTCCTAATTCATTATGTAGGCTTGTTTAGTTTGGGTTTAGTTCTGGTTTAGTCCTGGTTTAGACCCGGTTAAGGCCTGGTTGGGACCTTATTTAGACCTGGTTTGGTACTGGTTGATTTTGTAGTTTAGTCCTGGTTTAGTCTTGTTTTGGTCCTGGTTCAGACCTGGTTCAAGAACGTTCCCTCAGGGAGCAGTAAAGTCATTCTGAATTGACTCCTGGTTTAGACCTGGTTCAGACCTGGTTCAGACCTAATTTAGATCTTGTTTAGTTTGGGTTCAGTCCTGGTTTGGTTCTGGTTTAGACCTGGTTAGGACCTCACTCAGACCACGTTTGGTACTGGTTGAACGTGTGGTTTAGTCCCGGTTTAGTCTCGTCTAAAACAGTTTTTGGGGGGACGTGTTCTCCGTTCGTATTGACGCATTTGAGCACCTCAACATCAGCGACGAGGAAGGGACTTTGTGGATTTTAAAACGACATTTTTACACTGATTAAACGCGAAATGTTTACGTGAAATACCGATAAATGTGCGTTAAAAAGCGAGGGGCAAACGTGAGGAGAAAACGTAGTGGGTTTTTATGACTAAACCGACGCCGTATTAGAGGTTTTACTGACAATAAATACGTCTGTTTCACACTAGACCGAGAACTAAACCAGGACTCAAACTGGTCTATCTCAAGGACTTTTGCAAGATTATAAACCAGCGTGTTTACTCAGTGTTCGGCCTCAAGATGTGTCCATATGCTGCCAAACAAAAGCTCAACACGGACTCAGCAGAGGACTAAACTAGAATCTAGGTCTGGTGTGGTTGAGTCCTGGTTTAGTCCCGGTTTAGTCCCGGTTTAGTCCCGGTTAAGGCCTGGTTAGGACCTCATTTAGACCTGGTTTGGTACTGGTTGGTTGTGTAGTTTAGTCCTGGTTCAGACCTGGTTCAAGAATGTTCCCTCAGGGAGCAGTAAAGTCAATCTGAATTGACTCCTGGTTTTAGCCCCGATTTTAGTCCTGGTTTAGTCCTGGTTTGGTCCTGGTTTAGTCCTGGTTTAGTCCTGGTTTGGTTTAGTCCTGGTTTTAGACTTAGTTTAGACTTTGTTTAGACCTGGTTTAGACCTGATTCAGACCTGATTTAGACCTGGTTTGGTAATAATTCAATATATTGGCTTATTTAGTTTTTGTTTTGTTTGTTTAGTCCTGGTTTTAGTCCTGGTTTTAGACCTGATTTAGTCCTGGTTTTAGTTCTGGTTTAGTCCTGATTTAGACCTCATTTAGACCTGGTTTGGTACTGGTTGATTTTGTTGTTTAGTACTGTTTAGTCCTGGTTTAGTCCTGGTTTAGTCTTGGTGTAGTCCTGGTTTACTCTTGTTTTGGTCCTGGTTCAGACCTGGTTTAGACCTGGTTTTAGTCTTAGTTTTAGACTTAGTTTAGACCTGGTTTAGCCCTGATTCAGACCTAATTTAGACCTGGTTTGGTCCTAATTCATTATGTAGGCTTGTTTAGTTTGGGTTTAGTCCTGGTTTAGACCCAGTTAAGGCCTGGTTCAGACTTCATTTAGACCTGGTTTGGTACTGGTTGATTTTGTAGTTTAGTCCTGGTTTAGTCTTGTTTTGGTCCTGGCTCAGACCTGGTTCAAGAATGTTCCCTCAGGGAGCAGTATTCTCATAGTATTCTCAAGTCATTCTGAATTGACTCCTGCTTTAGTCCTGGTTTAGTCCTGGTTTGGTCCTGGTTTGGTCCTGGTTTGGTCCTGGTTTAGTCCTGGTTTGGTCCTGGTTTGGTCCTGGTTTAGTCCTGGTTTAGTCCTTCGTGAAACAGATGTTGCACTGATGACTAAACCAGGTCTAAACATGATCCATCAGGTTGAGGTGAAAGGTTGAGGTTAAATAAGGGTTAAGAACATGTGATGTACTTACTACTGGTCCTGGTTCAGTCCTGGTTCAGTCCTGGTTCAGACCTGGTTCAGACCTGGTTCAGACCTGGTTCAGACCTGGTTCAGTCCTGGTTCAGTCCTGGTTCAGACCTGGTTCAGACCTGGTTCAGACCTGGTTCAGTCCTGGTTCAGTCCTGGTTTGAATCTAAATTAGACCTGGTTTAATATGAAGTTAAGTTAAGATTCAGTCATGGTTCAGTTTTCCGGTTTGAGTCCCGGTTTGAGTCCCGGTTTGAGTCCCGGTTTGAGTCCCGGTTTGAGTCCCGGTTTGAGTCCCGGTTTCATCTCTGTTTAGACCTGGTTTGGACCTAAATTAGATGTGGTTTAGTATGTAGTTAAGTTAAAATTCTGTCCTGGTTTGAGTCTTGGTTTGAGTCTTGGTTTGAGTCTTGGTTTGAGTCCCGGTTTGAGTCCCGGTTTGAGTCCCGGTTTGAGTCCCGGTTTGAGTCTTGGTTTGAATCCTGGTTTGAGACCTGGTTTGAGTCTTAGTTTGAATCCTGGTTTGAGACCTGGTTTGAGTCCCGGTTCAGACTTGATTTAGTTCTGGTTTGGACTTGATTTAGACCTGGTTTAGTTTGTAGTTAAGTTAGGATTCAGTCATGCTTCAATTCTGGTTTTAGTCCTGGTTTTAGTCCTGGTTTAGTTTTGATCTCAGTCCTGATTCAGTCCTGATTTAGACCTGGTTTGGACCTAAATTAAACCAATTTAATATGTTGTTAAATGAAGTTTTAGTCCTGGTTTAGTCCTGGACTTACTGTTTCCTAATACAGAAAGGCTGACTGGACTAAACCGGGACTAAACCGGGACTAAACCGGGACTAAACCGGGACTAAACCGGGACTAAACCAAATAAGTCTGGGTTTAAGAAGTTACGATACATACCTTGACACAGTGCGCTGATTTGAAATATAAAAATAAAGTCTAAATCACATCTGTGACACTAAAAGTCTTTGTTAAACTTCTTCTTGTGCAAAGTTCATATGAAACACAAACATTTTAATCATCAAACGGTGAAAATGTCAAATGTGTCACATAAACGAGTTTCCTTCCTCTGAACAAACAACAAAACTGTAGCTGGAACAAAATAATTTAGTAAAATAAACCAAAAAATCCTCTTGGTGTGAATGAATCTGCACAAAGACGAGGCAGATTTACTTACTTTACTTTAGTTTAGTTTTGATTTAGTTTTAAACCAGACAATAGTTCTGTTTGTTTCAGGTCCCGTGTGACACTGTTTGCAGATCCATGTTCTAATGTCATTTCCTCTTCACAAACAAACCTGGAGCTGAGTTTTGTTTCATTCAGGCTCCGTCCAAATCCCTGTGTCGTTCGTTCATTCGTTTTTCAATATAAAACCAAAAATAAGAAAACAAACAAAAACACAACAGTTTTCTTCATTATTTGTCTCCAAAACCAAAATGAAAAACAGATAATGATTCGTTTTTTCAGTTTTCGATTTTGTTTTTAAATGAAGAATTGAAAAAACAGATAACGACCGTTTCCCGTTTACGTGACTTCAGTGACTGTGATGTCGGACTGAACCAGGACTGATCCAGGTCCGGGACCAGACCGGGACCAGAGCGGGACCAGAGCGGAGGTTCAGAGCCCACGGCAGGGCTGGAGCTCAAAGCTGAGGCTCAGAGTCAAAACTCAGAGTCAAAACTCAGAGTCCACTCTGGTCCCGCTCTGGTCCCGGACCTGGATCAGTCCTGGTTCAGTCCGTATCCGGTGCAAAAGTTCGGCATCACAGTCACTGAAGTCACATAAACGGGAAACAGATGTTATCCATTTTTTTCATTTTTCATTTAAACACAAAATCAAATGGATGTATTTCATCATATCTTGTGTTATTCCATCTTTGAACTGTTGATGAAGGTTCATGATTTTTCAAGTTTTTAAAATGATAAAAATGTTCTTGGAAGGACTGACATATTTTATAGAAATAGTTTCCTTTCATTTTGAAGTAATATTAAAGTTTTCAGAAGAAAAAAGTGACAAATGATGTAAAATCCTGCACCTTCTACTTGTTTGTACAATTTTTCCCTCCGTTACTTTTTCCCTCCGTTACCATGAACTTTCTTAATAAAAAATCTCATGAGTCAAAAAGTCAGAGGTTTTTCAACCTAATCTTGTACCATATGGTAGAAAACTATATGAAGCAAATATTCAAACCAGTTTGTTAAGGATATGTAAGTGAGAACCAAGAGTTATCACTGTTTGGATTTATTGACCAAAAAGTGCTGCATATTTCATTCCCTCCGTTACCGACATGAGTTTTTAATTTTTTGTCAACAACTTGAAAGAATATCACAGGTTTAACTTGACCCTGTTGGAGTGTAACTCTTTCCTACATTCTGATACTTTACTTATTTCAATAGTTCCTCTAGTTTCTGAATAAGAGACATTTGAATGTCAAAAATCTGCCTGTTTCCCTCCGTTACCACTTGACTGGACTCAGATGTCGTATTGAATCAACAGCTTAATGACACCAGCCCTCGACAGTTTTGTGTGATGTTGGACTTTTAGACGTAGACAAACCTTTAAGAATAATAATTATGATCTATATGTTGTATTTTAAAAACATCTCTTGTTACTGTTGGTCTCTTTGTTCCACGTTGGTCCTCGTGTCTGCCTCGGTCCCTCGCTGGGAGCTGGTGCTTTTCGAGCTCTGGTCTGTGGTCGTGGTGATGACTGTCGGGGTTAAGTGCCGTGTTGAGTTCAAGTGAAGTCGGAAAAACTGACTGTGTAAAAACGTGAGCCGGAGCTTTAGTCACTGCTCAGTTAAGACCAAGAAAAACGTGACGCCGCCTGAAGCACTCGTGAGCTTTTCTCCACGGATGTTATTGCTTTGTGGGGAATGTTCCACAGTGTGGCTTTAAAGCCAGTGTTCAGTGTCCTCGGGAAGAAGCAGCGGTGGGGACGTGCAGGTCGTGACTTGGACTCGAAACAGACTTGAGTCACTATTTTTAGGACTTGAGATTTGACTTGATAAAACGGACTGAGACTTGGGACTCGACTTGGACTTGAGGCCTGTGACTTGATTCTTCTCCTAAAAAAATATGTTTTTAGAAAATATTTTTATCTTTTCTGTTGAAAATGCAGCGTTAATCGATCTCAGTCTCAGTCTGGGTCCAGTCTCGGTCTCGGTCTCAGTCTGGTCCTGGTCTCAGTCCCACTCTGGTCTCGGTCTGGTCCCGTCTCAGTCCCGGTCTCAGTCCTGGTTTCAGTCTTGGTCTGTTCCTGGTCTCAGTCCCAGTCTGGTCCCGGTCTGGTCTCGGTCTCAATCCCGGTCTGGTCCTGGTCTGGTTTCGGTCTGGTCTCGGCCTGGTTTCGGTCTGGTCCTGGTCTGGTTTCGGTCTCGGTCCCGTCTCAGTCCTGGTCTCAGTCCCGGTTTCAGTCTTGGTCTGGTCTCGGTCTCAGTCCCAGTCTGGTCCCGGTCTGGTCTCGGTCTCAGTCCGGTCTCAGTCCCAGTCTGGTCTCGGCCTCAATCCTGGTCCTGGTCTGGTTTCGGTCTCAGTCTCGGTCTGGTCCCGGTCCGGTCTCGGTCTCAATCCCGGTCTGGTCCTGGTCTGGTTTCGGTCTGGTCTCGGCCTGGTTTCGGTCTGGTCCTGGTCTGGTTTCGGTCTCGGTCCCGGTCCCGTCTCAGTCCTGGTCTCAGTCCCGGTTTCAGTCTTGGTCTGGTCTCGGTCTCAGTCCCAGTCTGGTCCCGGTCTGGTCTCGGTCTCAGTCCCGGTCTCAGTCCCAGTCTGGTCTCGGCCTCAATCCTGGTCCTGGTCTGGTTTCGGTCTCAGTCTCGGTCTGGTCCCGGTCCAGTCTCGGTCTCAGTCCCGCTCTGGTCCTGGTCTCAGTCCTGGTCTCAGTCCCGGTTTCAGTCTTGGTCTGGTCCTGGTCTGGTCTCGGTCTCAGTCCCAGTCTCGGTCTGGGTCTCTGTCTCTGTCTCTGTCTCTGTCTCAGCCTTGGTCTGGTCCTAGTCTCAGTCCTGGTCTCAGTCCTGGTTTCAGTCTTGGTCTGGTCCTGGTCTCAGTCCCGGTCTGGTCCTGGACCTGGATCAGTCCTGGTTCAGTCTTGGTCTGGTCCTGGACCTGGATCAGTCCTGGTTCAGTCTGTACTCGGTGCAAAAGTCCAACCAAGACAGTTGATTTTTCGTTTTCTTATTTGTGGTTTTATATAAAAAACGAATGAACGACACAGATTCACGTCTTGAAGCTCAGGAGTCAGTTTGTGTCGGACTTTTAAAGGCAAAATAAAAACACTGTACCTGACTGTTTGTGTCTTTTATGTTTTTAAAAAGTTCTTCCTCACTTCCCTTTTGCACTCAGAGCGTCTGAAGGTCGACCGTCGTTCACTTTGGTCATAACACGACTTAAAGCTTCACGAGAGTCAGTTTTGTGTGACACAGGAGCTTGGATCTTCATCTTATTTCCCTCAGATCCAGCGTGAGGTCGATGTTCATGATCTGGACTGGAGCTCAGTGAGTCTGGATGAAGTTCACACGTTCTTCGGTGAACGAGACGCACACGTGGACGAGGCTTTGGCGCCGATCAGGTTTCATGTCGCTGCAGAAATCACATAAACTACAAAGGAACGAGGGAACGTCCAAGTGCGAGGAGGAACTCAGGCCAGATCCTCAGAGATTCACTGAGACGGAGAGAAGGAGAGAAGGAGAGAAGGAGAGAGAGAGAGAGAGGAGGAGAGAGGGAGAGAGAGAAACATAAAGCTGGAGAGAGGAAGTGGGGGGGGTGGAGGAGGAAAGGACATGACCTGAGTTTGTCCCGGGGCCGAGCTTCACCTCAACGACTCTTTGTACAGAAACAGAAAAGCTTTATCCAAAACCACCTCGTCTGATTTACAGTGAAACAAAAAGTGCCTCTGGACAGAATCTGTCTCGTTCCTTTTCAACACTTTTCTTCATTATTTGTCTCCGAAAAACAGATAATGATTCGTTTTTCAGTTTTTGATTTTGTTTTTAAATGAAAAATAGAAAAAACGTTTACGTGACTGTGATGTCGGACTCTTGCACCGCGTACGGACTGAACCAGGACTGATCCAGGTTCGGGACCAGACCGAGACCAGAGTCGGGCTTAGACCAGGACTAGACTGGGACTGAGACCGAGACCAGACCAGGACTGAGACCCGGGACCAGACCAGGCTTAGACCGGGACCAGAGTCGGGCTTAGACCGGGACCGAGACCGGGACCGAGACCGGGACCAGAGTCGGGACCTTAGACCGGGACCAGACCCGGACGAGACGGGACCCCGGGACCAGACCCGGACCGAGACCGGGACCAGACCGGAGGCTCAAAGCCCACAGCAGGGTCGGAGCTCGAAGTTGGAGCTCGGACCCCACAGAGACTCGGAGTCAAAGCTTGGAGTCCGCTCTGGTCCCGCTCTGGTCCCGCTCTGGTCCCGCTCTGGTCCCGCTCTGGTCCCGCTCTGGTCCCGCTCTGGTCCCGCTCTGGTCCCGGACCTGGATCAGTCCTGGTTCAGTCCGACATCACAGTCACTGAAGTCACGTAAACGGGAAACGGTCGTTATTTTTTGTTTCCATTTTTCATTTAAACACAAAATCAAAAACTGAAAAAACAAATCATTATCTGTTTTTACATTTTGGTTTTGGATACAGATCATGAAAAAAAAAAGTTGTTTTTTTCATTTTCTTATTTTTGGTTTTATAGAAAAACAAATGAACGATTGACACACAGATTATAAAGCTACACGGTGTAACTTTTCTGCGTTTCAGTCGACAGGTCACAGCAGATGGAGACGCTTGGAAACACGAGGATTTAACTCTGTTTTGTTTAGAAAAAATCAGTCAGGGTCAAAGTGAGTCTGTCTCCTCACGTGTCACAAGTTTTGACTTAAATCTGCATAATTTGACTAAAAGTCCAGTCTCTGTCCTCTGTCTCTGTCCCTCTGTCCCTCTGTCTCTCTGTCTCTGTCTCTCTGTCTCTGTCCCTCTGTCCTCTGTCTCTGTCCTCTCTGTCTCTCTGTCTCTGTCTGTCCTCTGTCTCTCTGTCTCTCTGTCTCTCTGTCTCTCTGTCCCTCTGTCCCTCTGTCCCTCTGTCTCTCTGTCTCTCTGTCTCTCTGTCTCTCTGTCTCTCTGTCTCTCTGTCTCTCTGTCTCTGTCCTCTGTCCTCTGTCCTCTGTCCCTCTGTCCCTCTGTCCCTCTGTCTCTCTGTCTCTCTCTGTCCTCTGTCTCTCTGTCTCTCTGTCTCTCTGTCTCTCTGCTCTCTGTCTCTCTGTCTGTCTCTGTCCCTCTGTCTCTGTCCCTCTGTCTCTCTGTCTCTCTGTCCCTCTGTCCCTCTGTCTCTCTGTCCCTCTGTCCCTCTGTCTGTCCTCTGTCCTCTTGTCCCTCTGTCCTCTGTCTCTGTCTCTGTCTGTCCTCTGTCTCTCTCTGTCTCTCTGTCTCTCTGCTCTGTCTCTGTCTCTCTGTCTCTCTGTCTCTCTGTCTCTCTGTCCTCTGTCTCTCTGTCCCTCTGTCCTCTGTCTCTCTGTCCCTCTGTCTCTCTGTCCCTCTGTCTCTCTGTCCCTCTGTCTCTCTGTCCCTCTGTCCCTCTGTCCCTCTGTCCCTCTGTCTCTCTGTCCCTCTGTCCTCTGTCCCTCTGTCTCTGTCTCTGTCCCTCTGTCCCTCTGTCCTCTGTCTCTGTCTCTCTGTCCCTCTGTCTCTCTGTCTCTCTGTCTGTCCCTCTGTCTCTCTGTCTCTCTGTCTCTCTGTCTCTCTGTCTGTCTCTCTGTCTCTCTGTCTCTCTGTCCTCTGTCCCTCTGTCCCTCTGTCCCTCTGTCCTCTCTGTCCCTCTGTCTCTCTGTCCTCTGTCTCTGTCTCTCTGTGTCCTCTGTCCCTCTGTCTCTCTGTCTCTCTGTCTCTCTGTCTCTCTGTCCCTCTGTCTCTCTGTCTCTCTGTCCCTCTGTCCTCTGTCTCTCTGTCCCTCTGTCTCTCTGTCCCTCTGTCCCTCTGTCCCTCTGTCTCTCTGTCCCTCTGTCCCTCTGTCCCTCTGTCTCTCTGTCTCTCTGTCCCTCTGTCTCTCTGTCCCTCTGTCCTGTCTCTCTGTCCCTCTGTCTCTCTGTCTCTCTGTCCCTCTGTCTCTCTGTCTCTCTGTCCCTCTGTCTCCCTCTGTCCTCTCTGTCTCTCTGTCTCTCTGTCTCTGTCTCTCTGTCCCTCTGTCCCTCTGTCTCTCTGTCCTCTCTGTCTCTCTGTCTCTCTCTGTCTCTCTGTCCCTCTGTCCCTCTGTCCCTCTGTCTCTGTCCCTCTGTCTCTGTCTCTCTGTCTCTCTGTCCTCTGTCCCTCTGTCTCTCTGTCCTCTGTCTCTCTGTCTCTGTCCCTCTGTCCCTCTGTCTCTGTCCCTCTGTCCCTCTGTCTCTCTGTCTCTCTGTCCCTCTGTCCCTCTGTCCCTCTGTCTCTCTGTCTCTCTGTCTCTCTGTCTCTCTGTCTCTCTGTCCCTCTGTCCTCTGTCCCTCTGTCTCTCTGTCCCTCTGTCTCTCTGTCTCTCTGTCTCTCTGTCTCTCTGTCTCTGTCTCTGTCCTCTCTGTCCCTCTGTCTCTCTGTCTCTCTGTCCCTCTGTCCTCTGTCTCTCTGTCTCTCTGTCTCTCTGTCTCTCTGTCCCTCTGTCCTCTGTCTCTCTGTCTCTCTGTCTCTCTGTCTCTCTGTCTCTCTGTCTGTCTCTGTCCTCTGTCCCTCTGTCTCTGTCCCTCTGTCCCTCTGTTCTGTCTGTCCTCTGTCCTCTGTCTCCTCTGTCTGTCCCTCTGTGTCTCTCTGTCCCTCCCTCTGTCTCTGTCTCTCTGTCTCTCTGTCCCTCTGTCTCTCTGTCTGTCCCTCTGTCTCTCTGTCTCCTGTCTCTCTGTCCCTCTCTGTCTCTGTCTCTGTCTCTGTCTCTGTCTCTGTCCCTCTGTCCCTCTGTCTCTCTGTCTCTCTGTCTCTCTGTCTCTGTCCTCTGTCTCTGTCTCTGTCCTCTGTCCTCTGTCCTCTGTCCCTCTGTCCCTCTGTCCTCTCTGTCTCTCTGTCCTCTGTCCCTCTGTCCTCTCTGTCTCTGTCTCTGCCCTCTGTCCTCTGTCTCTCTGTCCCTCTGTCCCTCTGTCTGTCCTCTGTCTCTCTCTGTCTCTGTCCCTCTGTCTCTGTCTCTGTCTCTCTGTCCCTCTGTCTCTGTCTCTCTGTCCCTCTGTCTCTGTCCTCTGTCCCTCTGTCCCTCTCTGTCTCTCTGTCCTCTGTCTCTCTGTCTCTCTGTCTCTCTGTCTCTCTGTCCCTCTGTCTCTCTGTCTCTCTGTCCCTCTGTCCCTCTGTCCCTCTGTGTCTCTGTCCCTGCGTTTTAGAGCCGTGGAGCTGTTAAAATAACTGGAGGTTGTTTCTTCTTTTTCTTTTCTCTGGAATTATTGGTCCTGTCAACACGGAATAAAAACTGTAGTGGCTGCTTTATTTACCTGCCTGTTTTTAAAAAGATGTTAAAAGACCGAATCAAAAATAAAGATTCATTAATTTGGGAAAAAATAAATCGTGATTATTTTTTTCCACATCCTCCAGTCTTAAATGAAACACTTCTACTTTACATTTATTCAATTACAGGTGGTTTTAAAACTCAAAACTAGACAGAAACATTCCAGACAAAGCGTTTGACCGACCCACCAGCAGAAAAGTTACGCAATGTGCCTTTTAGTGAAGAAAAGTAGAAAACAAGAAGTTGTAAAATACAGGAAGTGGCAGAGATTTGTAAAACTGCGCTGATGTCGTCACCGGAAAAATCTGACCAAAACAGACGATTTATGCACAAGGAAGGAACTTTTTCAGACACTTTAAACCGTCATTTAACTAAATCAAAGTGTTGAACATGAACATGAAGCAACATAAAAACTAGAGCTGCCCGATTATGGAAAAAATCATTATCACGATTATTCAATTATTTTTAGTTACATGACGTATTTATTCAGGATTTCTCTCTCTCAAAAGAAAAAACACTTTGTTATTGATAATTTACGCAAAACTTTCAAATTGAAAATAAATATAGGTACAAATCTGAACCTTAGAGCAGTTTTGCGACGTATAAAACATAAAATAAAAAATAAACTTTGAACATGAATGAAATAAGGCAGAAAAACATAAATGTGTCCGAAATAAACTCTATATCCAGCTGTTCTACTGTAGTACTCCACTTATTTATATAAAAAATATCTCAAAATAAACTTTGTTGAACTAAATTGTTTCAACTGGATTGGAGTTTGGAGATATTTGACACACAAATCGAAAGCATCAAAATTCGATTAATTGCACAGACTTATTATAATCTAGGGATGGGCACGATTAGTCGACTAATCCATAATTGATCGTTAAGAATTTGGTTGATCATGTTCATTTTTATTCAACAAACTGAATGCAGGTCTTTGTGTATAGAGGTGTGCAAAAATATCTAAATATTGACATATCGTATCGTTTAATGTGATGATACAGTATCGATATCGTGGGCTGCTGTATCGATATTTCACCAAGACTATTTTTTGGTTTATTTTACTAAATTATTTTGTTACAGCTACAGTTTTGTTGTTTGTTTAGTTGAAGGAAAATCGTTTATGCGACACATTTGACATTTTCACTGTTTTGATGATTAAATGTTTGTGTTTCATATGAACTTTGCACAAGAAGAAGAGGTTTAACAAAGACTTTTAGTGTCACAGACATGATTTAGACTTTATTTTTTAATTGAACCGTATCGAATCGATTTAAAATGTATCGTATCAAATAGAAAGTGCACTGTATCGAGGTACGTATCGTATCAGCAGCTTCTTCTTGATACCAGCCCTGGTAGTGAAGCGTGAGGAGACGAGTCTGCGTCTGACACAAACACTGGAGTCTCGGCCTCACAGTCTCACGTTTGGGCTCTGGCTCTTGGAGACTCTGTTCCGTCAGTGAGTGTGTTTACAGTCACATCTGTGTCCGGGTGATGATCGGGTTTTTGGAGTGTCCCAGTTTGGTCATGGTGCATGTAAACACAGTATCCGGTTACTGCGACGTAAAGTTGAGCCACATGTGTCCAAAACACAAACACTTTTCAGTCTTTTCATCACAACAGAAGTGACATAAATGAAGCGACCGACGTCGACTAGAGCGGCCGACGTCGACTAGAGCGGCCGACGTCGACTAGAGCGGCCGACGTCGACCTAGAGCGGCGACGACTCGACTAGAGCGGCCGACGTAGACTAGAGCGACCGACGTAGACTAGAGCGGACCGACGTAGACTAGAGCGACCGACGACTACGACGTCGAGACGAGCGACCGACGTAGTCAGACTAGAGCGACCGACGTCGACTAGAGCGACCGACGTAGTCTAGAGCGACCGACGTAGACTAGAGCGGCCGACGTAGACTAGAGCGGCCGACGTCGACTAGAGCGGCCGACGTAGACTAGAGCTGTTTTTATCAACACTTATAGTTTATGCAAATTAGTCACGTGGTTTTAAGTTTAGTTTGTGTAAAACATAAACAAATGTGTCAAATCTGCATTAAACACATTATAATGTCAAACAGGCTGATGTGGCTCTAGAGTGTTTATGTTTATATGTTGTAAAGTTGAGTTTATTTATGCAGATTAGTAATGATTCATCGAAAATTGACTGTTAATTGTCCCGAACGAGAATGCTCATCCCGATTATAAACTTTAACAAAATGGATGAAAAAGAGAAAACTGGGCCCAAATTTAAAAAGCCAAAAAAACAGCCCAAATTTTAAAATGTTAAAAAGCAAAAAATTTAAAAAGCTAAAAAAATTTAAAAAGTCAAAAAATTTAAAAAGCCAAAAAATTTAAAAAGCAAAAAATTTTAAAAGCCAAAACATTTTAAAAGTTAACCCCCCCCTCTTTCTTTAGAAAGATTTATTTAACAGCACAAATCAGCTCACTTCAGTTTTTTTGTGGTCAGATTGTGTTAAAATAAAACTCTGATTAAATGTAAGTTGAGTGACAGCGCTGCAGACAGAGCAGTGCCTCCGGTTAGCGTCACAGGCCCTGGGAATGTGGATGACCTCTGCTCTTAAATATCAATATTTGCTATTCTAAGTAAATGCGGGTGTAATATTGAGGATGTTAAAGGTCCTTTGATGGAGCTTCTGTTTTGTGCGGTTTGGAGCTTCCTGTTTGACGCTCGCTCGTGCGGCGCAGGAAGAGACGCCGCTGCCCACGGATCAACAAAGCAGCAAATTACTAATGCGGCAATTTCTCTGCTGACAAAGTTTATTCTGCACAAACTTGTTCTGGTGTCGCTGAGTCTGGTCCGGGTTCAGAGTTTGGGTCGGTTCTTCTGGACGAGTTTGAAACGTGAACTTTAAACTGAGTCTTGTTATTGGAACATGAACCGCAAAAAATCATACGGAATCTGGTTTTAGTCCTGGTTTAGACCTGGTTTAGACCTGGTTTGGTCCTGCTGTAGTCCTGGTTTAGTCCTGGTTGGCTCCTAGTTTGGTCCTTGTTTAGTCCCTGGTTTAGTCCCTGGTTTGTTCCTGGTTTAGGTCCTGGTTTAGTCCTGATTCAGTCCTTGCTTTGGTCCTGGTTTAGTCCTGGTTTTGGTCCTGGTTTAGTCCTGGTTTTGGTCCTTGTTTAGTCCTGGTTTTGGTCCTGGTTTTGGTCCTGGTTTGGTCCTGGTTTAGACCTGGTTTAGTCCTGTTTGGTCCTAGATTGGTCCTGGTTTAGTCCCTGTTTTGGTCCTGGTTTAGACCTGGTTTAGTCCTGTTGTAGTCCTGGTTTAGTCCCTGGTTTGGTCCTTGTTTTAGTCCTGGTTTTGGTCCTGGTTTAGTCCCTGGTTTGGTCCTTGTTTTAGTCCTGGTTTTGGTCCTCGTTTAGTCGTGGGCCAAATTAAATATTTATTGAAACATTTGAACATCATCTGCATGTTTTCTCTTCTTTCGAGATTTGTAATGTTAAACCTTTTCTTCTTAAAATAAATGTTTAATAATAATTTTGCTTAAACACTGAATCCAGAACAAGCAGAATATTAAATAACAACAACATTTTAAATAAATAATGTCTCTATAGTCGATCCGTCGCTTTTAAAGTCAAAAACAACAACTTGCTTCAGTGAAAATCTAAACTTTAAACCACGAACAGTTAAAAATCATCAAGAAAACATTTATCCAAGATCAGTTTACGAGACTGTGATTTACTCTGAAGTACACGGGCCAAAGAGAAATAAATACTTGGCTCTTCTTTGATACAAGTTCATCGTAGGAGTAGGAGTAGTAGGAGTAAGAAGTAGTAGTAGTAGTAGGAAGGAGTAGTAGTAGTTGGAGTAGTAGTAGTTAGAAGGAGGAGTAGTAGTAGTGAGTAGTAGAGTAGGAGTAGTGGAGTAGTTGGAGTAGTAGTAGTTAGTAGTAGTAGGAGGAGTAGTAGAGTAGTAAGTAGTAGTAGTAGTAGTAGTAGTAGTAGTAGTAGTAGTAGTAGTAGTAGTAGTAGTAGGAGTAGTAGTAGTAGTAGTAGTAAGTAAGAAGTAGTAGTAGTAGTGAGTAGTAGTAGTAGTAGGAGTAGTAGTAGTAGTAGTTGGTAGTAGTAGTAAGAAGGAGTGGAGTAGTAGTAGTTGGTGGTAGTAGTAGTAGTAGTGTAGTAGTAGTAGTAGTAGTGGTAGTAGTAAGTAGTAGTTGGTGGTAGTAGTAAGTAGTAGTAGTAGTAGTAGTGGTAGTATATTATTAGTAAGTAGTAGGAGTAGTAGTAGTAAGAGTAGAAGTAGTGTAAGTAGTAGGTAGTTGGGAGTATAGTAGTTGGTGGTATTAGTAGTAGTAGTAGTAGTAGTAGTAGTAGTAGTAGTAGTAGTAGTAGTAGTAGTAAGAAGTAGTAGTAGTAGTAGTAGTAGTAGTAGTAGTAGTAGTAGTAAGTAGTAGTAGTAGTAGTATTAATAGGACATGAGCAGCACTGACTCGACTTTCAGCAGGTTCAAAAGTTCAGTTTATTTATATTTGTCTTTTCTGTTCACAAAAATGCAAGTTGGATTTTTTATTTTTTATTTTTTTACTGTGACTTTACGTTTGTTCATGTTCAGGTGATTTTTACAGCTCAGAAAAACCAAACCCTTCTGAGTGTTGGTTCGTCCCCGAGCTGTGTTTTCCTCCCGCGTCTGATCGTCTTGAACACGTGCGCAGATCATAACACTAATCTTTGTTGCCGCGGAGACGCCCTAAATATTTGTCTTACCTTTTTTTTTGCGGCGCGTGATCGTCGAATAACACGGGCGAGGCTCCGGAGTGTAAACGGTGCTTACGGCGCCGTCGCTCATCGCCGTCACTCCGCTCTGCTGTGAAACGCAGAGCTCACGTTCTCTAGGGTTTTTAAGTTTAGTGATTTTGTGATTTTGTTTGGTTTTTTCGGCTCAAAATTTAGAAAAAAAAAGACAAAATTTCCTCACGAAAGCCAAGAAAAAGTGTGATAAATCCTGAAAAAAAGTGATGAATGTGACAGGTCTGGTTCCTCTGTTCTCCACTTTCTCTCCTTCTCTCTTTCTCTCCCTCCCTTTTTTCTCTTTCTCTCTCCTTCTCTCCCTCCTTCATTTCTCTTTCCTTCTGTCTGTCTCTCCTCTTTCTCTCCCCTTCTTTTCCCTCTTTCTCTCTCCCTCATTTCTCTCTCTTTCTCCCACCCTCTCCCTCTTTTCGCTCCTTCTCTGGCTCTCTCTCTCTCTCTCTCTCTCTCTCTCTCCTCCCTCCCCTCTCTTTTCTCTCCTTCGCTCACTCCCTCTTCCTCTCCTCTCTCCTCCTCTCCTCCCTCTGTCGTTTTTAAGTGCCGGTGTTCTCTTGTTTCCTCGCGTTCCCCACAGATCCTCGTCTCTCCTCTCTCTTCTTTCTCCTCCTCTTCTCTCTCTCCTCTTCTCTCCTCCTCTCTCCCTCTCTTTCTCTCCTCCCTCTGTCATTATTAAGTTCTGGTGTTCTCTAGTTTCCTCTCGTTACCCACAGATCCTCCTCTCTCCTCCCTTCCTCCCTCTCTTCCTCTCCTCCTCCGTCTGTCCTTATCTGGTTTCTTCTCGTTCCCCACAGGTCCTCCTCTCTTCTTTTTTCCCTCTCTCCTCTCTCTCTTCTCTCTCCTCTCTTCTTCTTCACCGACTCTTCTCCTGTCCTCTTCCTCTCTTCCTCTCCTCCTCCTCCGTCATTATTAAGTGCCGGTGTTCTCCTGTTTCTCTCGTTCCCCACAGATCCTCCTCTCTCTCTTCTCTCTCCTCTCTTCCTCTCTCTTCCTCTCTCTCTTCTCTTCACCTATCTTCTCCTGTCCTCTTCTCCTCTTCTCTCTCTTCTCTTCCTCCTTTCTCCTCTCTCTCTTCCTCTTTCTTCTCTTCTCCCTTTCTCCTCTCCTCTCTCCTCTCCTCTCTCTTCCTCTTCACCTACTCTTTCTCCTGTCCTCTTCCTGTCTTCCTCTCCTCCTCCCTCCGTCGTTATTAAGTGCCGGTGTTCTCCTGTTTCCTCTCGTTCCCCACAGATCCTCCTCTCTCTCTTCTCTCTCCTCTCTTCCTCCTCTCTCTCCTCTTCCTCTCTTCCTCTTCTCCTCCTTCTGTCCTCTCTCCTCTTCCTCTCTCTTCTCTTCCTCCTTTCTCCTCTCTCTCTCTTCTCTTTCTTCTCTTTTCCTCCTCTCTCCTCTCTCTCTCTCTTCCTCTTCACCTACTCTTCTCCTGTCCTCTTCCTCTCTTCCTCTCCTCTCCTCCTCCCTCCGTCATTATTAAGTGCCGGTGTTCTCCTGTTTCCTCTCGTTCCCCACAGATCCTCCTCTCTCTCTTCTCTCTTTCCTCTCTCCTCCTCTCTCTCCTTCTCTCTTTCCTCTTCACCTACTCTTCTCCTGTCCTCTTCCTCCCTTCCTCTCCTCCTCCGTCTGTCCTTATCTAGTTTCCTTTCGTTCCCCACAGATCCTCCTCTCTTCTCTCTCTTCTCTTCCTCTTCACCTACTCTTCTCCTGTCCTCTTCCTCTCTTCCTCTCCCCGTCGTTATTAAGTGCCGGTGTTCTCCTGTTTCCTCTCGTTCCCCACAGATCCTCCTCTCTCTCTCTCTCTCTCTCTCTCTCTCTCTCAGATCGATTCCTCCGGAGGCTCCAGTATCAGTAACAGTGCGAGGGGGCGATTAATTTAAACACGGGCGCGCTCCAGACGAGAGGAGTGAAACGTGAGGCTCACCGCAGATCAAACGCTTCACACCTCCGTCCTCAAACACAATCACTCCATTCACGGCTCCCCTCTCTCTCCTCTCTCTCTCCCTCTCTCTCTCTGTTTCTGTTTGGTTTTCTCCGCTGAGTTCGGAGCTGCACCAACAAGTCTCTGAGTTACAAAAAAAAACAAAAACGTCTGAGTCACGATTCTCAAACTTCAAACTTGATTTTGATTCTAAACAAAAGACTCGATACTTGATATTTATTACTGAACACGATAATCCACGATGATTAATAAAAAAAACACTCTTTCTTTAGACAATAGAGGCTTTGCACCGTCACGTGACCCTACAGCAACAGAACCTACGCCGCCATGACACCAGACACACTATGTCACTGACTTCAGCAGCATCGGAGAAACATGGGCAGGTTTTGTTGTGTATTTGGTTGTTCTAGACGCTCTGAAAGGCATAAAACGATTCATTTCTTCACTGTTCCTCTGATAATGACTCATCAGGATCAAACAAGGGAATTATCGAAAAAAAAAGGGACTTATGTCTAGAGAACATAAACCACGAAGAGATTTCCTACGGTATTTAAATAGTTTCATAGTTTATTTCATGAGAGAAGCACATTTACTGAACTAAAATGTAAAAAAAAAACATTTGCAGTGTGAGTGTGAGTAGAAACTGTATTTCCAGCAATATAAACATGTCACTCGTCGTAGGACCATGTTTTCTTTATTGTCTTGTTTATCCACAACTATGTCTTCTAGAATGAATCGTTTTTTGCTGAGTGGATCTTTCTAACGTTCGCGAGGATCTTTTCATGGTCGATTCTTTCGAGGTTCATGTTGATCACAGGAGCCCAGTGTGGGTTCGTTGAATCCTAAACTAGTGCGGGTTTTCCTGGATAAAATAATGAAAATTTAAATTTAATTTAAATAGCAAAATCTTGATGAAACTTCGTGTGTCTTGATGGGACCATAGGAAATCTCTTCGTGGTTTATGTTTCTAGCCATAATCTGTGTCTTTTTTTTCGATAATTCCCTTGTTTGATCCTGATGAGTCATTTCCAGAGGAACAGTGAAGAAATGAATCGTTTTATCCCTTTCAGAGCTTCTAGAACAACCAAATACACAACAAAACCTGCCCATGTTTCTCCGATGCTGCTGAAGTCAGTGACATAGTGTGTCTGGTGTCATGGCGGCGTAGGTTCTGTTGCTGTAGGGTCACGTGACGGTGCAAAGCCTCTATATTAGGGTCGGCTGATATGGGCACCTGGAGACATATCGCATCAGTATTTATCTGTGGAGTCATTTGTCTGTGTGTGTGTGTCGTACTGTCCCTGAACACACCACAGAGTCACGTCACTCACCTGTGTTTGTTTACACCCACAGACATAGGCTACGTTCAGACTGCAGCCTGAAGTGACCCAAATCCGATTTTTTGGCCTCTATGTTCCTGTATCTGATCTTTTAATGACAGTCTGAACCACACAGATCTGATTTTTTTCAAATGTGACCCAGGACACTTGGATATGTGCTCCTGAAACTGATACATATCTGATCTTTTGACATGTGACTTCAGTCTGAACGGCCAAAGTGCATTCATCCACCTACACGTTATCAACAAGACACAAACGTCACTATTCTGCACTGAAGTAGGAGAAAATTGTTAATGAACTGAAGTGAAGCACATCACCACTCACCACTCTTGGCTCCGTCTCCACATCCACACGTTCCTTTCAACGTTCTGTCCCACAAAACACCACGACCAAAAACCTTGTCCTTCTCCTTCGAGAGGAACGAGAGGAACTTTAAAATCTCCAGGTGCTCGATGCTGCGTCCATGTTTGGACAACTTCTGTAAACACAGAGACGCTCGCTGCGGTTGACGTCGTCGTGTCTCCAGTGTCACATGTGGGACACTTTTGGGCCGTTTAATGTTCACACTGGAGTCACATACAAGTCACATTTAACTGGAAATGTGAACGACCTCGAAAAAACATCGGATTTCACAAAAAAATCGGAATTGAGCGTTAAGCCCTGCAGTCTGAACGTAGACTTGGATCCAAACATTGAGATTATTTTCTTTTTACGGACAATCGGTTTGAGTCTGGATTAAAAGGACATTTATTAGTTCAGACTTGTGATGTGGGAGGAGCCTGTGTGAGGCTGAGTGTTGGAAATATGTCGACTTTGAAGCTAGTTTTGGTTCGTTCTGATTGGTTATTGATTATCTGCTGTCGCTCTCACACATAAACAGGCTGTTTTCTATTGGTCTGTTGTAAAGTGTTTATATTGGTCGTATATTTGTTACTGGACCTGCATTGATATGTAAATGAGCTGTGAACAGAGGTGTGATGATGACATTTACACATAAATGTACCGCGGCGCGAGCATTTACGACTCTATAGCGGTAGTTTCTTTACTAGCTAGTAGTGCTGGGTCGGTCGTGAACGAAAACGGCTCTTTGAAGCGAACGACGGGAGCCTGATCCTTATTGGGAGTCGTGTTTTCTCTTCTCTCTCACTTTTTTTCTCTTCACGTCGCGTGCAGAGTCGTGGCTGAAAACGAAACTTTCAGAAATCTGCGTGTGCATAGGGTAAAAAAATGTGCATGTTTGTCTGTAGTTCAGCTTAAAATAAATAAACCAGGACTAATCTTGACCGAGTCCCGACACTCAGTCCTGGTTCAGTTCTGGTTTAGTCCTGTTTTACACATGGTTTAGATCTGTTTTAGTCCTGGTTTAGTCCTGACCTGGTTTAGTTCTGGTTTAGTCCTGCTTGCAACAAAATAATGAGCGTTTATTTATTTATTTTTCACAGGTCTCACTCTTTGTTTTATTCACACTCTGAGGTGAGAAAGTGACGAAGTGTAAAACTGAAACCAGCTCTTCTTTTCTTCAAGTCCGTTGCACATTTGACCAAAACTCAGACTCTTCAGAATCTCATTTATTCTGTCAGATTTTCTTTCAGAAAAAATAGATTTATTGTTTGTCTTGTGCACTAGTCCTGGTTTGGACCTGGTTTAGTCCTGGTTCGGACCTGGTTTAGTCCTGGTTTGGACCTGGTTTAGTCCTGGTCCAGACCTGGTTTAGTCCTGGTCCAGACCTGGTTTAGTCCTGGTTTAGTCCCGGTCCAGACCTGGTTTAGACCTGGTTTAGACCTGGTTTAGTCCTGGTCCAGACCTGGTTTAGTCCCGGTTTAGTCCCGGTCCAGACCTGGTTTAGTCCCGGTCCAGACCTGGTTTAGTCCCGGTTTAGTCCCGGTCCAGACCTGGCTTAGTCCTGGTCCAGTCCTGGTCCAGACCTAGCTTAGTCGCGGTCCAGACCTGGCTTAGACCTGGTTTAGACCTGGTTTAGACCTGGTTTAGTCCTGGTTTAGACCTGGTTTAGACCTGGTTTAGTCCTGTTTAGACCTGGTTTAGACCTGGTTTAGTCCTGGTTTAGACCTGGTTTAGACCTGGTTTTAGTCCTGGTTTAGTCCTGGTTTAGACCTGGTTTAGACCTGGTTTAGTCCTGGTTTAGTCCTGGTTTAGTCCTGGTTTAGACCTGGTTTAGTCCTGGTTTAGTCCTGGTTTTCAGTTTAGTCCTGGTTTTCAGTCCTGGTTTTGGTTAGTCCTGGTTTAGTCCTGGTTTAGTCCTGGTTTAGACCTGGTTTAGACCTGGTTTAGACCTGGTTTAGTCCTGGTTTAGTCCTGGTTTAGTCCTGGTTTAGACCTGGTTTAGACCTGGTTTAGTCCTGGTTTTCCTGGTTTAGACCTGGTTTAGTCCTGGTTTAGACCTGGTTTAGACCTGGTTTAGTCCTGGTTTAGACCTGGTTTAGTCCTGGTTTAGACCTGGTTTAGACCTGGTTTAGTCCTAGACCTGGTTTAGTCCTGGTTTAGTCCTGGTTTAGTTTAGACCTGGTTTAGTCCTGGTTTAGTCCTGGTTTAGTCCTGGTTTAGACCTGGTTTTAGTCCTGGTTTAGACCTGGTTTTAGACCTGGTTTAGACCTGGTTTAGACCTGGTTTAGTCCTGGTTTAGACCTGGTTTAGACCTGGTTTTAGTCCTGGTTTTAGTTTAGTCCTGGTTTAGTTTAGACCTGGTTTAGACCTGGTTTAGATCAGAGTAGCAGCATTTATGATTTTGAAGATTAAACTCGACGTGTAACTTCAGTTCCTTTGTGATTTTCTTTTCTCCAGTTTTTCCCGTGAGTGTTGAGCTCAGTGTTCCTCAGTCGTTCTCAGATTCGGTGCAGGTTTGGTGTCTCTCCCGCCCCACAGCCCCGGGCGTCTGTTCCGCGCTCCGATTGTTTTCGATTGTTTCGGGGACGGACGCGGGGACAAAGCGGCGCGGCTCCTCGTGTTTCGGTTCTTTCAGACGAACTCTCAGAGGTGTTGATTTTTTTTTTTTTTTCAGTGTCAGATTCTGCGCTCCGGTTTCATAAGCGTCTAAACCCCGGGTCAGACCTGGTTCTCACGCTCCGCTCCCTCCGCGCTGGGGTCAGACTCGGGGTCAGACTCGGGGTCAGACTCGGGGTCAGACTCGGGTCAGACTCGGGGTCAGACTCGGGGGGGTCTGGGATCACGAGCGAAAGACGCAAAATCTACTTACTGGAACTTTCTGTCGTGGTTTAAAATTGTTCCCACGTCGCAAGCGTGAAAAAACTTTGTTCGATCCAGCGCAGAGTCCTGAACCGTGTCGGGTTTTAATGTTCTGGAGTTTTACGGGGGGGGGCGGGTGAGTCAAAATCAAAAAAATACGCGACAAACGGGAGGAAAATACTTGACGCCCGATCGTTGCCATGGAAACGAGAGACATGTCCAGTCTTTTCCCGGAACGATGGACCAGACTGAGAGAGACTTTAGTGTTTTTATTACAAAAAAAAAAAAAAAAAAAACATCAGCGGAGAAAATCGGCTCGGCTGCTCCTGGTTTAGATCTGATCTAGTCCTGGTCCAGTCCTGGTCCAGTCCTGATGTAGTCCCGGTGTAGTCCTGGTCTAGACCTGGTCCAGTCCTGGTCCAGTCCTGGTCCAGTCCTGGTTGTAGTCCTGGTGTAAGTCCTGGTGTAGTCCTGGTTTAGACCTGGTCCAGTCCTGGTTTAGTCCTGGTAGTACTGGTTTAGTACTGGTTAGTACTGTTTAGTCCTGTAGTCTGGTAGTCCTGGTTTAGTCCTGGTATAGTCCTGGTGTTAGTCTACTGGTTACCTGGTGACCTGGTCCTGGTTTCCAGACCTGTCCTAGTCCTGGTCCAGTCCAGTCCTGGTCCCAGTCCTGGTCCAGTCCTGGTGTAGTCCTGGTGTAGTCCTGGTTTTAGTCCTGGTCCAGTCCTGGTCCAGTCCTAGTCCAGTCCTGTTTAGTCCCTAGTACTGGTTTAGTACTGGTGTAGTCCTGGTGTAGTCCTCAGTTTAGTTTAGTCCTGGTCCAGTCCTGGTCCAGACCTTGGTCCTGGTCCAGTCCTGGTCCAGTCCTGGTCCAGTCCTGGTTAGTCCTGGTCCAGTCCTGGTCGAGTCCTGGTTTTAGTCCTGGTAGTCCTGGTCCTGGTCCAGTCCTGGTCCTTTAGTCCTGGTCCAGTCCTGGTTTAGTCCTGGTCCAGTCCTGGTTTAGTCCTGGTCCAGTCCTGTCCAGGGTTTAGCTTTGATATAAAAATGATAAATGAACCTGTCAGTTCGATTCAGTGAAAAAAAGACTAAAAAAAATCACGACTGTGATTCTTAAAGTCGACTCAGTTTTGCAGAGTTAAAATGAAAAACATCAACTTTTACTCAAAACAGTGAAAACGTAAAATATATAATTACATTTATATATATTTTTCTCTTTGTTTTTGTGATTTTATTGAGCTGCTGCGTCTAAGTTTTTTCTCTTGTGGATTAAGAGTCGAAGAATCGTGACTCAAGTTCATATTTTCTTATCTCGGTGTCGTTTGTCTGAGTCAAACTCTGACTCACTCGACCTGTTCACAAACCAACATGAAACCAGCAGCAATCCAGGTCCCAATGAAGGTCCTCATGTGGCTCTTCTGGCTCCTTCGAGCTCTGGCTCCTTTTTCGACTGACTGGCTCCTTTTTGACTCTGGCTCCTTTTTGACTCTGGCTCCTTTTGACTCCTTTTTGACTCTGGCTCCTTTTTTGACTCTGGCTCCTTCTAGCTCTGGCTCCTTTTCGACTCTGGCTCCTTTGGACTCCTTTTTGACTCTGGCTCCTTTTTGACTCTGGCTCCTTTTTGACTTTGGCTCCTTCTGACTCTGCCTCCATTTGGCTCCTTTTCGACTCTGCCTCCTTTTGGCTCCTTTCTGACTCTTCTGGCTCCTTTCTGACTTCTGGCTCCTTTTGACTCTGGCTCCTTTTTGACTTTGGCTCCTTCTGACTCTGCCTCCTTTTGGCTCATTTTTGACTCTGGCTCCTTCTGACTCTGGCTCCTTTTGGCTCCTTTTCGACTCTGGCTCCTTTTGGCTCCTTTTTGACTCTGGCTCCTTTTTGACTGTGGCTCAACTCAGTGATTTGTGAGTGTGAAGTGAGGGACATGAATGTGTGAGATGCAGCTGCACTTTAACCTTTGACCGTCGCGTGTGTGTTAAAAGTCGACGTGTGCAGTTTCCTCTTCGTACTAAACGTGCAGTGAAAGTGAAAGTGAAAGTGTTTACTTCGGTTCATTTTGTCTTGACCTTTTAACAAATGAAAATCAACAAATCCAAGCACAGAAACCGTCTGACTGATAAACTCCTCAATCTGTGTCGTTCATTCATTTGTTTTTCAATATAAAACCAAAAATAAGAAAACGAAAAAACAACAGTTTTCTTCATTATTTGTCTCCAAAACCAAAATAAAAAAACAAACAGATTATGATTCTTTTTTTTTTTTTCATTTTTAGATTTTGTGTTTAAATGAAAAATGGAAAAAAAGGATAACGCTCGTTTACGTGACTTAAACTGGGACTGAGACCGAGACCAGACCGGGACCAGATCCGAGGCTCAGAGCCCACAGCAGGACCAGAGCTTGAAGCTGAGGCTCGGAGTCAAAGCTCAGAGCCCAGTCTGGTCCCGGTCGGTCCCGGTCCCGTCTCAGTCAGGGTCTGGTCCCACTCTGATCCCGTCTCAGTCCGGTCTCGGTCCTCGGTCGGTCTCAGTCCCGGTCTCTCAGCCGGTCTCAGTCCGGTCTCAGTCCAGTCTCAGGTCTCAGTCCCGGTCTCAGTCCGGTCTGGTCCCGGTCTGGTCCCCTCAGTCTCAGTCCCAGTCCGGTCTCCAGTCTCGGTCCCAGTCTCAGTCCCGGTCTCGGTCCCGGTCTGGTCCCACTCTGATCCCAGTCCCGGTCTCGGTCTCAGTCCCGGTCTGGTCCGGTCTCAGTCCCGGTCTCGGTCCCGGTCTGGTCCCACTCTGATCCCAGTCCCGGTCTCGGTCTCAGTCCCGGTCTCAGTTCCGGTCTCGGTCCTGGTCTGGTCCCACTCTGATCCCAGTCCCGGTCTCAGTCCCCGTCTCAGTCCCACTCTGGTCTCAGTCCGGGTCTCAGTCTTGCTCTGGTCCTGGTCTCGGTCCCGGTCTCGGTCCCGGTCTCGGTCCCGGTCTGGTCCCGGTCTCAGTCCCGGTCTCAGTCCCGGTCTCAGTCCCGGTCTCAGTCCCGGTCTCAGTCCCGGTCTGGTCCTGCTCTGGTTCTCGTCCCGGTCTCTGGTCCCGGTCTGGTCTCGGTCCCGGTCTGGTCCCGGTCTGGTCCGGTCCCGGTCCCGGTCTGGGTCTGGTCCGGTCGGTCCCGGTCTGGTCCGGTCTGGTCCCGTCTGTCCCGTCTCCCGGTCTGGTCCCGGTCCTGGTCTCGGTCTCCCGGTCTGGTCCTGCTCTGGTCCGGTCTCGGTCCCGGTCTGGTCTGCTCTGGTCCCGGTCTGGTCCCGGCTCTGGTCCGGTCTGGTCCCGGTCTGGTCCGGTCTCGGTCCGGTCTGGTCCTGGTCTGGTTCCGGACCTGGATCAGTCCTGGTTCAGTCCGACATCACAGTCAATGAAGTCACGTAAACAGAAAAAGGCCATTATCCGTTTTTTTTTTTTCCATTTTTCATTTAAACACAACAAATTGAAAAAACGAATCATTATTTGTTTTTTCATTTTGGTTTTGGAAACAATGAAGAAAATCGTTGTTTTTTTTCATTTTTCTTATTTTTTGTTTTTATTTTGAAAAACAAATGAACGAACGATACACGGATTAACTGTTATTTCTTCTTGTCGTCTGCACTGAAATGGAGCAAAGGATCATGGTCTGTGTAGTTCATTCTCCGTCTTCCTTTTTTTAGGCAGTGATGCTCCACGATATTATTGTGAGAACTTTGACGATACGATATCACGATATTTCAGTTATTCTTACTTCCCTAATAATAAAAACTCCTCATTAACTGTTTTGATGCACTGTTAGTGAAAATTTGACCATAAGAATGAGAATTTAGGTTGTTGTTTAGGAAAAATGGCCAGACCCACAGAGCGTCTCTTTATCTCCTCACGTGTCCTCGTGTTTCTCAAGTTTTGACTAAATCTGCACATTTTGTTTCTGTTTCTGTGTGTGGAAAAGAAAATACAATGATCTAATGTTGGAAATGACTCAGAGTGTTTTTTATTTTCATCGTAGTTTCAGAATCTGTACTGAGTTTTGAGTCTTTTCCTCAGTAACGAAAATTGAGTTTGAAATTTCGGCGTCATGACAACACTTTTTCATAGTTTCTTTTCTTTTTTTTTTTTTTTTTTTGTGCTGAGTCATCGCTCTGAGTCAAACCTCGCACAAACACACGGTCGGTTCTGGACTCTGTTTGGACCAGAACATGATTTGATTAATGTGAAGATGAGTTTTCCCAGATTCTACAACTAAATATTTATAAAACAATCAAATATTTAAAAATAGAAAAAAGAAAATAAAAAAAATAAATAACCAGGACCATATCAGAACAAATGGGGACTGGACCAAGTGGAACTAGACCAGAGGGGACTAGAAGGGGACTAGACCTGGACTAGAAGGACTAGACCTGAAGGACTAGACCTGGGACTGACTGAAGGACTAGACCTGAGGGGGACTAGACCAGGGGGGACTAGACCTGGGGACTGAAGACTAGACCAGTGGACTAGACCAAGTGGACTAGACCAGAGGGGACTAGACCAGAGGGGACTAGACCAGAGGGGACTAGACCAGAGGGGACTAGACCAGGGACTAGACCAGGAGGGACTAGACCTAGACCTGAAGGACTAGACCTGAGGGGACTAGACCTGAGGGGACTAGACCAGGTGGACTAGGCCAGGTGGACTAGACCAGAGGGGACTAGACCAGGAGGAGAGGAGAGACCAGGGGACTAGATCCGGGGGGACTGGACCTGGAGGCCTAGACTAAAGTCTGGACCCTGGACCCCGGCGTCTGGACCCCGGCGTCTGGACCACTTTACTCTACAACTTCACAAACCCGACACGATGTGCTGTAGTTTCATTAGTGGGCTTGTTTTGTGATGGCGCTCTGAAGGGGGAGTGACTTAGCACGGAGAGCAAAGAGAGAGGAGCCAAAACTGACACTCATAAAACATGTTCATCTGTTTTTTTGGGTGAATATAGATTTTTGAAAACTGAAACTAAAATGTGGCGTGTGAAAAGTAAAACTCGTCGTCTTTGGTGTTGTAAAAAGTTCCGTGTGTGTGCTTTAAATCTGTGTTGCCGTGGAGATGAGGTTTGTGCAGAAAGTGGAATATTAAAGCGGGACTGTGTCTTTAAGAGCCACAGAACAGCTCGTGGTCTAAACGACAAAAGGTGTTGGCAGATTTCCCCCCGTGAATCACTCACTCACAGGAAGAGAGAGGGAGGAGAGGAAGGAGGAGAGAAGAGAGAGGGAGGAGAGGAGAGGAGGGAGGAAGGAAGGAAGAGGAGGAGAGAGGGAAGAAGAAGGGAAAGGATGAGAGAGAGAAGGAGGTGGAGGGAGGAAAGGAGGGTAGAGAGAGAAAGGGAGGACAGAACAAGGGAGGAGGGAGAAAGAAGAGAGGAGAGAAGAGAGGACAGAGAGAGGGAGGAGGGAGAGAGGAGAGAGAGGAAGGGAAGAGAGGAGAGAGAAAGGGGGAGAAAGGGAGGACAGAAGAGAGAAAGGGAGGAGAGTGAGGGAGGAGGGAGAAAGGGAAGAGAGGAGGAGGGAGAAAGGAGAGAAGAGAGGACAGAGAGAGGGAGGAGAGAAGAGAGAGGAGACAGAAAGGGAGGAGGGCGTAAGGGAGGAGAGAGGAAAGGAAGGAGAGGCAGAAGGAGGGAGGAGAGGTTGAAGTGTGAGAGAAAACAAGGATGGAAAGAGGAGAGAGGAAGGAAGAAGTGGTGGGCGTGAGAGAGGGCAGTTGGTGAGTGAGTAGAGGAAGAGAAAGAGAAAGGAGGTAAAAGAGGAAGAGTGACTAAACAGGAGAGAGAGAGAGAGAGAGAGAGGAGATAAAAATGGTGAAAAACATTATGACGGAGAGAAGAAAAAGAAGAGAGGGAGGAGAGAGACGGAGAGAAAAGAGGAGCTAAAATATAGTGAATGACAGAACGCATCAGTGTGGTTTAATCAGACGCAGACTCCACTTTGTCTGTTTACAATCTGGAATTTACAACAAACTGAGACGAGGTTTCACAAAGACTCTACAACAAAATATTTATAAAAAACAACAAAATCACTTTTAAAACTGTAAAAAAAATAAAAAAAAACACAACAAAAATAAATAAATAAATAAATAACTAGGACTAGATCAGAACTAAAGTGTGGTCTTAGTCTAGACTAGAGTGTGGTCTAGAGTGGTAGAGTGTGGACTAGAGTGTGGGACTAGAGTGTGGACTAGAGTGTGGACTAGAGTGTGGACTAGAGTGTGGTCTAGAGTGTGGTCTAGAGTGTGGACTAGAGTGTGGACTAGAGTGTGGTCTAGAGTGTGGACTAGAGTGTGGACTAGAGTGTGGACTAGAGTGTGGACTAGAGTGTGGTCTAGAGTGTGGTCTAGAGTGGTGAGTGTGGTCTAGAGTGTGGTCTAGAGTGTGGTCTAGAGTGTGGACTAGACCGGGGACTTGAGTGTGGACTAGAGTAGACCGGGGACTTGAGTGTGGACTAGAGTAGACCGGGGACTTGAGTGTGGACTAGAGTAGACCGGGGACTTGAGTGTGGACTAGAGTGTGGACTGGACTAGACCGGGGACTAGACTACGGACTAGACTACGGACTACGGACTGGACTGGTCTAGACTGGGGACTAGAATGGGGTCTAGACTGACTACACTAGACGGGGGGACTGGGGGACTAGACTGGGGGACTGGGGGACTAGACTGGGGGACTAGACTGGGGACTAGACTGGGGACTAGAGGGGACTAGACTAGAGGGACTAGACCGGGACTAGACGGGACTGGGACTAAGGACTAAGGACTAGACTGTGGACTAGACTGTGGACTAGACTGTGGACTAGACTGTGGACTAGACTGTGGATTAGACCGAAGACTCGACCAGCGACTGGACTAGACGAGGACTAGACTGTGGATTAGAATGAGGACTAGATGGAGGACTAGACCAGCGACTAGACTTGCGACTGCACTGAGGACTAGACTGGGGTGACCAGATTTTCAAAATTGAAAAAAGTGGGTCACCCTTTGTTTTTTGGTGGTTGGTAATAATAAAATTGTGAATCGAGTGTGAAATTTTTAAAAAAGTTTTGCACTCGGCCCATTCATGACAAACACTATAATCACATTTTCTTTGTGTTTTGGTCGTTTTTAAGCAGATTTTCTGTATTTTACCAAAACAAATGTCAGTTTCTGTCTCTCTTTACTGTCGGATTGGTCAAAATAGAGACACCTCGGACATATAAAACTGGAAGCAAATCACTGGTTTTGTATAAATCAAGGCTCAAAACTGGGACTGTCTCGAGTAAATAGGGACATCAGTGACCCCAGACGAGTCCAGGGACCAGACCAGGGACCAGACCCGGGGACTAGAGCGGCTCTGCTTCGGTGACAGACGCAGTAAACAGCCCCCATTAGAACAATATTTACATAGTTGAAATTCCTCCCTCAATCTCCAGAGAATGTGCAGATTAGCGCGCCTCTGTTAGGCCTAAGAGTTAGCTTAAGAGAGCCTGTGTTTTTTGAGTCATTTGTTGTCTTTTTTTGTCAGTTTTTGTTGTTGTTGTTAATAGTTGTTATATTTACGGAAGCCGAGAGGGTCGCAACAAACGCAAACGCCGCAACAAATACAAATGCGACAACACAACAAAAAGCCAGAACACAACAAAAATGACCGCGGGACTCTGTATTTGTTGCAGCGTTTGCATAAAAATAAACTCCACAACACAAATGCAAATGCCACAACGCAATAAAAAGCCGCAACACACCAAAAAAAAGCCACAACAAAAATTACTGCGGGACTCTATTTTAATGCAAACACCACAACAAATGCAAACACCACAACAAATGCAACACCACAACAAATACAAACACCACAACACAAACGCAAATGCTGCAACACATTAAAAAGCCACAACACATTAAAAAGCCACAACGGAAGTGACCGCGGGACTCTATTTTCAAGTGAAGTGAAGAAGAAGAACTACAACGTGAAACAAATAATGATAAAACAATAAATTACTTTTACTTACGTTTCCAACTTCTCCGTTCCTTTACTTTTCACGTTGTAGTTCTTCTTCTTCACTTGCCGCTTGATCGGTCCGTCGGAAAATAGAGTCCCGCGGTCACTTCCGTTGTGGCTTTTTAATGTGTTGTGGCTTTTTAATGTGTTGCGGCATTTGCGTTTGTGTTGAGGCATTTTTATTTGTTGCGGCATTTGCATTAAAATAGAGTCCCACTGTCATTTCCGTTGTGGCTTATTTAATTTTTTTGGTGTGTTGTGGCTTTTTTTTGGTGTGTTGTGGCTTTTTTTTGGTGTGTTGTGGCTTTTTTTTTGGTGTGTTGTGGCTTTTTTGTGTGTGTTGTGGCCTTTTTTGTGTGTGTTTTGTGGCTTTTTTTTGGGGTGTGTTGTGGCTTTTTTTTGTGTGTGGATTTTTTTTTGTGTGTTGCTTTTTTTTTTTGGTGTGTTGTGGCTTTTTTTGGTGTGTTGTGGCTTTTTTGGTGTTTTGTGTGGCTTTTTTTGGTGTGTTGTGGCTTTTTTTTTGGTGTGTTTGTGGTTTTTTTTGGTGTGTTGTGGCTTTTTTTTTGTTGTGTGTTTGGCTTTTTTTGGTGTGTTGTGGCATTTTTTTTGGTGTGTTGTGGCTTTTTGTTGTGTTGTCGCATTTGTTTGTTTTGACCCGTCTCGGCTTCCGTAGTTATTTATAGTTATGGTTTGTCTTTTGAGTCATTTGTTCTGTTATTTGTCATTTGTTGTTGTTATAATCATTATTTTTAGTTACGGTTTGTTGTTTGAGTCATTTGCTGAGTCATGCTAGTCTTTTGCTTGACTTTATATTCTTTATTTTACTTCAGAAACGGTTAAAACAGCTCTGTCAGTTCAAACCTTCGTTCATTTTTGCGTTTAAGTTAATAGAAATCACAAAGAATGTTTTTTAGAAAGATAAAAACACTGGTAAAATCCCGTTTGGCTGTAAACACAAGCTCGAAATCTCATAGTATGGCATTAAACGTCGTCACGGAGACCAAACCAGACCAAGTTTCACAGTCAGAATGTTTGTTTTTCTAGGTATTTTTGAGCTTTAAAACCAACTGTAACTGAATAAATGTAAAATAGACCTGTTCGTATCGTATTCTGGAACAATTAAGCGCAGAGCAATGACATCGCCATAGAAACAAGCAGGCATATGTTTTCAAAAATATTTTCACATTAGTCTGATCGAGACTGGGACATAGATTAAGTACAAATAGACGATTAGAAAGTGAAATTATCCAAGTATTTATAAGAAAACTGCAATGAAAACGTTCAGTGTCTTATCCATGGGTTTCAGAATGATGAAAAATTAGGACTGTTGCCATAGCGATTAACAACTGAAAACACAATATTATATCTTCTGAATAGGAAAAAGTCCACAGAATGTTGCACATAAAAAGAAGCTGAAACATGAATTAGTTAGTATAGGTCCTGTCAGCTTCTCCTGGAGGCAGCCTGAACAGAAGATGTTAAGAAAGAGGCTTGAAGAGTTAGAAAAGGTCTCACATGTCTCTTTATTTGAGTCAGGCAGATTCAGGTCTCAAGATTCAAGTTGATTCAGCATGATTTCTGCCTACGCGGCGTCTCTGTGCGTCGGTCGTCCCTCGACAACGCGGTCGGCGTTTCCCCCACTGATGCACAGAAAAACTGGATGCCTTTTATACCAGCGTAACTGTTGAGTTAACATCTTTATGGAAAAATACACAGCACTTTTGTCCCAACACGTGTCCCATAACAGACTGACAGATGCTAAAGGTTGGAGACACACCCCTTATCTGTCCCATATACATTCACCATTGACACTCCAAAGTCCAAAAACATACACAGCATATAACAGGGCAAATTACAGGGCGTATTAACATATGAATGAAACTTTAAAAACACAGGGTAGAAGCCCACAGTCCTGAATGAAAAAAATATATACCGTATTTTTCAGACTATAAGGCGCATTTAAAATAATTTAAAATTAATTTTAATAATTTTCTCTTAATGCTCCTTATAATCCAGTGAAACTTATGTTTGAAAATAGACTAGATTGATAAATGTGCCGAGAGAGAGAGAGAGAGAGAGAGAGAATTAGTGATGAGTGATTAGTGATTAGAAACTAAATATTACCAACCAAAAAGTCACACATTTTCACACTTTTAACGCAGCTTTATCATGATCTTTGGGCTTATATTTAACTTAAAATAAACACATTTAAAGATTTAATACAAAGAGAAAAACAGCAGATTACTTGTGTTTTTTTTTGCAGTATGTGTGTTGCCGTAGTGACGAACCATCTGAGTCGGGGAGTGACGTATTTGTTTGTGTCTTTGTCTGTGTCTTTTAGCGCTGTTTGACTAACGCTGTGAGCCAACGTTGTGGTTTTTTGCAAAAGGTTGCGGACGAGTTTATGGCTCGAGGTGTTTGCTCAAGGGCAAGGGGCAGTGAGTGTGTGTTTGCTTGAGGATGTGTGAAGAGGAAGTAGAACAGGCGGCTGCAACTGATACAAGAACATACGAGGTTACGAAAACGTAAACAAAAACACACATATAACACTTTGATAATTATATGTGTTTATAATTATCATTTTTAATCGCAGTATTGATCTAAAATGATTTAATAAAAGAAATAAGTTTGTCAGTTTGTGCGTTAGAAAACTGCGGCGTCCAAGCGGGAGCTGCTGACGGCGCCGTAAACGTCAGCACAACAAAATTATGTTTGGAAAAATAAACGATTAAAGAAAATTCAAACACGCTCGAATCACGTGGTTAAAAGTTCTGAAAAGTCCATGTTGCAAGAACTGATTTAAACATGGGACGATTTTATTATACTGAGTCCTGGTTTAGTCCTGGTTTAGTCCCTGGTTTAGTCCTGGGTTCAGTCCTGCTTTAGTCCTGCTTTAGTCCTGCTTTAGTCCTGCTTTAGTCCAGGTCTAGTCCTGGTTCAGTCCTGCTTTAGTCCAGGTCTAGTCCTGGTTCAGTCCTGCTTTAGTCCTGCTTTAGTCCTGCTTTAGTCCTGCTTTAGTCCTGGGTTCAGTCTTAGGTCCGGTCCTACTTCAGTCCAGCTTTAGTTTGGGTTCAGTCCTGTTTCAGTACTGCTTTAGTCCAGGTCCAGTTCTGGTTTAGTCCTGCTTTAGTCGGGTTCAGTCTCGGTTCTGTCCTATTTCAGTTCAGTCCTGGTTCAGTCCGGGTTCAGTCCGGGTTCAGTCCTGGTTCAGTCCGGGTTCAGTCCGGGTTCAGTCCTGGGTTCAGTCCTGCTTCAGTCCTGCTTCAGTCCTGCTTTAGTCCTGGTTCAGTCTGCTTTAGTCTAGGTTCAGTCCGGGTTCAGTCGGGTTCAGTCCGGGTTCAGTCCGGGTTCAGTCCGGGTTCAGTCCTGCTTCAGTCCTGCTTCAGTCCTGCTTTAGTCCTGGTTCAGTCCTGCTTTAGTCTAGGTTCAGTCTGGTTCAGTCCGGGTTCAGTCCGGGTTCGGTTCAGTCCGGTTCAGTCCTGCTTCAGTCCTGCTTCAGTCCTGCTTTAGTCTGCTTCAGTCCTGCTTTAGTCTGGTTCAGTCCTGCTTTAGTCTAGGTTCAGTCCGGGTTCAGTCCGGGTTCAGTCCGGGTTCGTTCTGGGGTCTCTGCTTCAGTCTTGCTTCAGTCCTGCTTCAGTCCTGCTTCAGTCCGGGTCCAGTCCTGTTTCTTATCTCTCGGTGCAGATCTGAGGGAGTCTGTGTTTCGTCATGTTTAGAGGCTGCGTGAGGACAAGAGCCAAAGACCAGAGGAGAACGAGAAATACAGAAAAGAAACGAGGAGAAGAAGAGAAGAGGGTCAGAGGAGCAGAGCCAAAGACGAGAGAGGAACGAGAAATACAGCGAGGAAACGAGCAGAGGGTCAGAGGGTCAGCAGAGGTTCAGCTAATTTTTCATTCCTGGCGCTGATATTCAAACCAGTTTTGGTATCGGTGCATCACTAATTTTAATCAAGCTTTGGTGTTTTTAATGTTATATTTATTGCTATTTTAATGTAATTTTAAATTTATTTTAATGGTATTTTTAAACGTATTTTAATTGTATTTTTATTGGTATTTTTAAACAGATTTTAATGGTATTTTAAAATGTATTTTAATGATATTTTTTAAACATATTTTAAATGGTATTTTTAAATGTATTTTTTGGTATTTTTAAACGTATTTTAATGGTATTTTATTGGTAATTTAAAATGCATTTTAATGGTATTTTTAAACATATTTTAATGATATTTTAAAATGCTTTTTAATTGTATTTTATTGGTGTTTTTAAACGTATTTTATTGGTAATTTAAAATGTATTTTAATGGTATTTTTAAACATATTTTAATTATATTTTAATGCTATTTTTAAAGTTAAAAACGTGGTTTGGAGACTTGTGTGAGCCAGTCACAGTAACACTGTATTTTAAAGTGTGTTTTTGTAGGTTTGGATGTGTTTCTGTCACCGAAAAAATGTATAAAAACACTCTTTTACTGTGATGAGACTCGCATCTCCACAAACCCGACTCTTCCTCGTCCCGCTGACATCAGATCTATGTCCATGGAGAAATTAACACTGAAAGCCATTTTTATTATTTATTCGTTAAAGGTGCATTGTGAAACTTTTCCGATAGAGGGTCCGTCACCTGCTTGTTTCTATGGATACGTCACCGCTCTGCCTGGAATGTTCCGCAGTGTGACTTTAAACAGCTCAACTTTACATTTATTCAATTAGAAGTGGTTTTACAGCTCAAAAATACTTGGAAAAACAGACATTCTGACTGTGAGCGGGGTCGCCTCTCCACAGATCTGACCTGTAGCTCCATCTGGTTTGGTTTCCGTGAAGACAGAAAGGTTTAATGCCGCACTGTGGGACATTTGAGAGAAAGCAGGGGCAGAGGAGCGTCAGACTCTCCTCTTGTGTGGCTCGCGTACGTTTGTCGGACACTTGTCGTAAGCTGTAATTTAAACTTCCTCAAACACACGGCTCAGGCTTCGCGACCGTTTCTTTTCTCCACCGCAGAAAAGTGCACTTCCTCTTTCTTTTCTTTCTGTACATTTCTATAGCGAGTGTTTAACGGTCCGGCCGCCCGACCGCAGCGACGCCGCCAGTGTTGCAATGTAATCCCCTACAGATTACAGATTACACGATTACATACACCAAAATGTAGTTTGTAACAGAATCCATAAAGTTACTTAAAGTGAGTAATGTAATCTGAATACTTTGGATTACTTGATTTGCTGTAGAGAAACAAAGACTCGGAAATCTTCACATAAGATGTTTTGTTTGCTTAAAATAAAAAGCCCAAACTTTACTGAACCAAATTAAAAATATTATTGATAGAAGACGAGGAGACACGGTCCACGCAGCATGGTTTAGTGCAGTTAAATCTGTTTTAGTCCTGGTTTAGTCCTGGTTTAGTCCTGGTTTAGTCCTGGTTTAGTCCTGGTTTAGTCCTGTTTAGTCCTGGTTTTCCTGAGTTTACCTGTTTAGTCTTGGTTTAGTCTTGGTTTTTTGGTTTAGTCCTGGTTTAGTCTGGTTTAGTCCTGGTTTAGTCCGTGGGTTCTGTAGAGTCGGCGAGTGGTTGTAGAGTCCGTGTGTCGTTCGTTCATTCGTTTTTCAATATAAAACAAAAAAACAAGTTTTCTTCATTATTTGTCTCCAAAACCAAAATGAAAAAACAGATAATGATTTGTTTTCTCAGTTTTCGATTTTGTGTTTAAATGAAAAATGGAAAAAAAACGGATAACGGACCGTTTCCTGTTTAACGTGACTTCCTGTGACCTGTGATGACGAACTTTTGCACCTGCATACGGACTGAACCAGGACTGATCCAGGTCTGGGACCAGACCGGGACTGAGACCGGGATCAGACCGGGACCAGACCGGGAGACCGGAGGCTCAGAGCCCACGGCAGGGTCGGAGTCAAAGCTTGGAGTCCGGTCTAGTCCCGGTCTGGTCCCGGACCTGGACCAGTCCTGGTTCAGTCCATATGCAGTGCAAAACTCCGACATGACAGTCACAGGAGTCACTTAAATGGCCATTATCCGTTTTTTTCCATTTTTCATTTAAACACAAAATCAAAAACTGAAAAAACAAATCATTATCTGTTTTTTCATTTTGGTTTTGGAGACAAATAATGAAGAAAACTGTTGTTTTTTTCATTTTCTTATTTTTTGTTTTATATTGAAAAATGAATGAACGAGCGACACATGGATTGGGGATGCACAGATACTGTGTATCGATACGTGTCTCGATACACGGGTCACGATATCAGTTCAGTTTTGTTATGTTTTAAGACGAAAAAAAAACCTAATCCCTGGTGGTTGTAAAGTCTCCAGACGGTGTTGTCCAGCTCATCTTTCAATACTGGGGCTATCAATTTTAACTGAGCTTTTTGTTTTTTTAATGTTATATTAATGATATTTTAATGGTATTTTTACATTTAAAAACATGTGCTTTGGAAACGTAGAGGAGAGACTGAGCCACAGTCTGAAACTTTGTATTTTTAAAGTGTGTTTTTGTAGGTTTGGATGTGTTTATGTCACTAAAAAAATGTAAAAAAACACTCTTTTACTGTGATGAGGCTCGCATCTCCACAAACCCGACTCTTACTCGTCCTGCGTATTTTTATGGAAATGACATCAAAACTATTTCCATGGAGGATTAAAATTGCAAGCCAGGTTCATCTTTTATTATTAAAGGTGCACTGTGTAACTTTTCCGATGGAGGAAAATTTTCTGTGCTTGTTTCTATGGAGACGTCGTCGCTCTGCCTGGAATGTTCCGCAGTGAGACATTAAACAGCTCGACTTTACATTTATTCAATTACAGGTGGTTTTAAAGCTCAAAAATACAAAGAAAAACAGACATTCTGATTGTTAGCGGGGTCGCCTCTCCACAGATCTGACCTGTAACTTGGTCTGGTTTGAAGATGGAAAGGTTTAATGCCGCACTCTGGAACATTCCAGACAAAGGAATAACATTAACACAGAAAAATTTAGTTAAAAAGTGTGATTTGTCGAGTCTCTAACTTAACTTTTTTTGTTTCTAGACCCGATGGAGCGGTGGTCCGTCCTCCGCCGGAGCGTCGAGGGGCCTGATCCATGTCCGCGCCCCGGCCAACAGCGCTGATTCCTGGGTACCTCCGCCTCCGCCGCCCCTGACCCCGGGCCTCCCCGCTCCCTCTTCCGCCTCCTCCGTACAATGTCCGTCAGCATGATCGGGAAACTCAAGCAGAACCTCCTCGTCGCCTGCCTGGTCATCAGCTCCGTCACCGTCTTCTACCTGGGACGTCACGCCATGGAGTGCCACCACAGGATCGAGGAACGCGGCCAGAGCGGCGTCGCCATCCCGCTGTCCGCCGTCGGGGGCAGCATGCGGACCACGTTGCGGACGGGCCAGAACCTCAGCACGCCGTTCCTCTACAGCAAAGGACATGCCCCTGGTGTTCATCGGAGGAGTGCCGAGGAGCGGGACGACGCTGATGCGCGCCATGCTGGACGCGCACCCCGAGATCCGCTGCGGGGAAGAGACCAGAGTCATCCCGCGGATTTTGGCGATGAAGCAGATGTGGAGCCGGTCGGGGAGGGAGAAAATGCGACTGGACGAGGCGGGCGTGACGGACGAGGTTCTGGACGCCGCCATGCAAGCGTTTTTGCTGGAGATAATCGTCAAACACGGAGAACCGGCGAACTTCCTGTGCAACAAGGACCCGTTCGCGCTGAAGTCGCTGTCGTATTTAGCCAAAATTTTTCCAAAGGCGAAGTTCGTGCTCATGATCCGCGACGGGAGGGCGTCCGTGCATTCCATGATCTCCCGGAAAGTGACGATCGCGGGGTTCGACTTGGGGAGTTACCGGGACTGTCTGACCAAATGGAATCGCGCCATAGAGACGATGTACACGCAGTGTCTGGACGTGTCCGACAAGTGTCTGCCGGTGCATTACGAGCAGCTCGTCCTGCACCCGGAGAAGTGGATGAGGACTTTGCTCAAGTTCCTGGAGATTCCCTGGAACGACGCGGTTTCTGCATCACGAGGAGCTCATCGGGAAGGCCGGCGGCGTGTCCCTGTCCAAGTGAGTACTCGAGTAGAGTCCGGGGTTAGACCTGGTTTAGAGGTTGTTTTCATCTTACTTTTGGACCTGGTTTAGTTCTGGTTGTAGTTCTGGTTTAGTTTAATTTAGTTCTGGTTGCAGACCTGGTTTAGTCCTGATTTTAGTCCCAGGATTTGTCCAGGTTATAGTCCTGGTTTAGTCCTGGTTTAATTCTGGTTGTAGTCTTGATTTAGTCCCTGGTTTTATCCTGGTTTTGTCGGGGTTTTGTCCTGGTTTAGTTTGATTTAGTTCTTGTTGCAGACCTGGTTTAGTCCTGATTTTAGTTTGTCCAGATTATAGTCCTGGTTTAGTTTGTGTCTGGTTTTGTTACTGGTTTTGATTTAGTTCTAGTTGCAGACTTGGTTTGGTCCTGGTTTGTGTCTGGTTTAGTCCTGGTTTTTGGCTTGGTTTAGTTTGATCTAATTTTGGTTGTAGTTCTGGTTTTAGTCTGGGTTTAGTTCTGGTTGTAGTCTTGATTTAGTCCCTGGTTTAGTCCCTGGTTTTATCCTGGTTTTGTCCTGGTTTAGTTTGATTTAGTTCCTTGTTTTA
>NW_026571541.1:37473344-37495844 GCF_026225935.1 Boleophthalmus pectinirostris
CCTCTCTCTCTCTCTCTCAGATCGATTCCTCCGGAGGCTCCAGTATCAGTAACAGTGCGAGGGGGCGATTAATTTAAACACGGGCGCGCTCCAGACGAGAGGAGTGAAACGTGAGGCTCACCGCAGATCAAACGCTTCACACCTCCGTCCTCAAACACAATCACTCCATTCACGGCTCCCCTCTCTCTCTCCCTCTCTCTCTCTCCTCTCTCCCTCTCTCTCTCTCTGTTTCTGTTTGGTTTTCTCCGCTGAGTTCGGAGCTGCACCAACAAGTCTCTGAGTTACAAAAAAAACAAAAACGTCTGAGTCACGATTCTCAAACTTCAAACTTGATTTTGATTCTAAACAAAAGACTCGATACTTGATATTTATTACTGAACACGATAATCCACGATGATTAATAAAAAAAAACACTCTTTCTTTAGACAATAGAGGCTTTGCACCGTCACGTGACCCTACAGCAACAGAACCTACGCCGCCATGACACCAGACACACTATGTCACTGACTTCAGCAGCATCGGAGAAACATGGGCAGGTTTTGTTGTGTATTTGGTTGTTCTAGACGCTCTGAAAGGGATAAAACGATTCATTTCTTCACTGTTCCTCTGATAATGACTCATCAGGATCAAACAAGGGAATTATCGAAAAAAAAAGGGACTTATGTCTAGAGAACATAAACCACGAAGAGATTTCCTACGGTATTTAAATAGTTTCATAGTTTATTTCATGAGAGAAGCACATTTACTGAACTAAAATGTAAAAAAAAAACATTTGCAGTGTGAGTGTGAGTAGAAACTGTATGTTCCAGCACATATAAACATGTCACTCGTCGTAGGACCATGTTTTCTTTATTGTCTTGTTTATCCACATCTATGTCTTCTAGAATGAATCGTTTTTTCTGAGTGGATCTTTCTAACGTTCGCGAGGATCTTTTCATGGTCGATTCTTTCGAGGTTCATGTTGATCACAGGAGCCCAGTGTGGGTTCGTTGAATCCTAAACTAGTGTGGGTTTTCCTGGATAAAATAATGAAAATTTAATTCAGTAAATGTGAAACAATTTAAATAGCAAAATCTTGATGAAACTTCGTGTGTCTTGATGGGACCATTGGAAATCTCTTCGTGGTTTATGTTTTCTAGCCATAATCTGTGTCTTTTTTTCGATAATTCCCTTGTTTGAGCTTCTGATGAGTAATTTCCAGAGGAACAGTGAAGAAACGAATCATTTTATCCCTTTCAGAGCTTCTAGAACAACCAAATACACAACAAAACCTGCCCATGTTTCTCCGATGCTGCTGAAGTCAGTGACATAGTGTGTCTGGTGTCATGGCGGCGTAGGTTCTGTTGCTGTAGGGTCACGTGACGGTGCAAAGCCTCTATATTAGGGTCGGCTGATATGGGCACCTGGAGACATATCGCATCAGTATTTATCTGTGGAGTCATTTGTCTGTGTGTGTGTGTCGTACTGTCCCTGAACACACCACAGAGTCACGTCACTCACCTGTGTTTGTTTACACCCACAGACATAGGCTACGTTCAGACTGCAGCCTGAAGTGACCCAAATCCGATTTTTTGGCCTCTATGTTCCTGTATCTGATCTTTTAATGACAGTCTGAACCACACAGATCTGATTTTTTCAAATGTGACCCAGGACACTTGGATATGTGCTCCTGAAACTGATACATATCTGATCTTTTGACATGTGACTTCAGTCTGAACGGCCAAAGTGCATTCATCCACCTACACGTTATCAACAAGACACAAACGTCACTATTCTGCACTGAAGTAGGAGAAAATTGTTAATAAACTCTGTGTGACTGAAGTGAAGCACATCTCCACTCACCACAAAACACCACGACCAAAAAACCTCGTCCTTCTCCTTCGAGAGGAACGAGAGGAACTTTAAAATCTCCAGGTGCTCGATGCTGCGTCCATGTTTGGACAACTTCTGTAAACACAGAGACGCTCGCTGCGGTTGACGTCGTCGTGTCTCCAGTGTCACATGTGGGACACTTTTGGGCCGTTTAATGTTCACACTGGAGTCACATACAAGTCACATTTAACTGGAAATGTGAACGACCTCGAAAAAACATCGGATTTCACAAAAAAAATCGGAATTGAGCGTTAAGCCCTGCAGTCTGAACGTAGACTTGGATCCAAACATTGAGATTATTTTCTTTTTACGGACAATCGGTTTGAGTCTGGATTAAAAGGACATTTATTAGTTCAGACTTGTGATGTGGGAGGAGCCTGTGTGAGGCTGAGTGTTGGAAATATGTCGACTTTGAAGCTAGTTTTGGTTCGTTCTGATTGGTTATTGATTATCTGCTGTCGCTCTCACACATAAACAGGCTGTTTTCTATTGGTCTGTTGTAAAGTGTTTATATTGGTCGTATATTTGTTACTGGACCTGCATTGATATGTAAATGAGCTGTGAACAGAGGTGTGAATGATCGACATTTACTAGCTAGTAGTGCTGGGTCGGTCGTGAACGAAACGGCTCTTTGAAGCGAATGACGGGAGCCTGATCCTTATTGGGAGTCGTGTTTTCTCTTTCTCTCACTTTTTTCTCTTCACGTCGCGTGCAGATTCGTGGCTGAAAACGAAACTTTCAGAAATCTGCGTGTGCATAGGGTAAAAAAATGTGCATGTTTGTCTGTAGTTCAGCTTAAAATAAATAAACCAGGACTAATCTTGGGCTCGAGAGACGGAGAGACCGAGTCCCGACACTCAGTCCTGGTTCAGTTCTGGTTTAGTCCTGTTTTACACATGGTTTAGATCTGGTTTAGTCCTGGTTTAGACCTGGTTTGACCTGGTTTAGACCTGGTTTAGACTGGTTCAGTTCTGGTTTAGTCCTGTTTTACACATGGTTTAGATCTGTTTTAGTCCTGGTTTAGACCTGGTTCAGTTCTGGTTTAGACCTGGTTCAGTCCTGGTTCAGTTCTGGTTTAGTCCTGCTTGCAACAAAATAATGAGCGTTTATTTATTTATTTTTCACAGGTCTCACTCTTTGTTTTCACACTCTGAGGTGAGAAAGTGACGAAGTGTAAAACTGAAACCAGCTCTTCTTTTCTTCAAGTCCGTTGCACATTTGACCAAAACTCAGACTCTTCAGAATCTCATTTATTCTGTCAGATTTTCTTTCAGAAAAAATAGATTTATTGTTTGTCTTGTGCACTAGTCCTGGTTTGGACCTGGTTTAGTCCTGGTTCGGACCTGGTTTAGTCCTGGTTTGGACCTGGTTTAGTCCTGGTCCAGACCTGGTTTAGTCCTGGTTTGGACCTGGTTTAGTCCTGGTCCAGACCTGGTTTAGTCCTGGTTTAGTCCTGGTCCAGACCTGGTTTAGACCTGGTTTAGACCTGGTTTAGTCCTGGTCCAGACCTGGTTTAGTCCCGGTTTAGTCCCGGTCCAGACCTGGTTTAGTCCCGGTCCAGACCTGGTTTAGTCCCGGTTTAGTCCCGGTCCAGACCTGGCTTAGTCCTGGTCCAGTCCTGGTCCAGACCTAGCTTAGTCGCGGTCCAGACCTGGCTTAGACCTGGTTTAGACCTGGTTTAGACCTGGTTTAGTCCTGGTTTAGTCCTGGTTTAGACCTGGTTTAGTTGGTTAGTCCTGGTTTAGACCTGGTTTAGTCCTGGTTTAGACCTGGTTTAGACCTGGTTTAGACCTGGTTTAGTCCTGGTTTAGACCTGGTTTAGTGGTTTTAGACCTGGTTTAGACCTGGTTTAGACCTGGTTTAGACCTGGTTTAGACCTGGTTTAGTCCTGGTTTAGACCTGGTTTAGACCTGGTTTAGTCCTGGTTTAGTCCTGGTTTTCAGTCCTGGTTTTCAGTCCTGGTTTTCAGTCCTGGTTTAGTCCTGGTTTAGTCCTGGTTTAGTCCTGGTTTAGTCCTGGTTTAGACCTGGTTTAGTCCTGGTTTAGACCTGGTTTAGTCCTGGTTTAGGTTTAGTCCTGGTTTAGTCCTGGTTTAGACCTGGTTTAGACCTGGTTTAGTCCTGGTTTAGACCTGGTTTAGACCTGGTTTAGACCTGGTTTAGACCTGGTTTAGACCTGGTTTTAGTCCTGGTTTAGACCTGGTTTAGACCTGGTTTAGTCCTGGTTTAGTCCTGGTTTAGTCCTGGTTTAGTCCTGGTTTAGACCTGGTTTAGACCTGGTTTAGACCTGGTTTAGACCTGGTTTAGACCAGAGTAGCAGCATTTATGATTTTGAAGATTAAACTCGACCTTTAACTTCAGTTCCTTTGTGATTTTCTTTTCTCCAGTTTTTCCCGTGAGTGTTGAGCTCAGTGTTCCTCAGTCGTTCTCAGATTCGGTGCAGGTTTGGTGTCTCTCCCGCCCCACAGCCCCGGGCGTCTCTGTTCCGCGCTCCGATTGTTTTCGATTGTTTCGGGGACGGACGCGGGGACAAAGCGGCGCGGCTCCTCGTGTTTCGGTTCTTTCAGACGAACTCTCAGAGGTGTTGATTTTTTTTTTTTTTTCAGTGTCAGGATTCTGCGCTCCGGTTTCATAAGCGTCTAAACCCCGGGTCAGACCTGGTTCTCACGCTCCGCTCCCTCCGCGCTGGGGTCAGACTCGGGGTCAGACTCGGGGTCAGACTCGGGGCAGACTCCGGGTCTGGGATCACGAGCGAAAGACGCAAAATCTACTTACTGGAACTTTCTGTCGTGGTTTAAAATTGTTCCCACGTCGCAAGCGTGAAAAAACTTTGTTCGATCCAGCGCAGAGTCCTGAACCGTGTCGGGTTTTAATGTTCTGGAGTTTTACGGGCGGGGGGGCGGGTGAGTCAAAATACGCGACAAACGGGAGGAAAATACTTGACGCCCGATCGTTGCCATGGAAACGAGAGACATGTCCAGTCTTTTCCCGGAACGATGGACCAGACTGAGAGAGACTTTAGTGTTTTTATTACAAAAAAAAAAAAAAAAAAAACATCAGCGGAGAAAATCGGCTCGGCTGCTCCTGGTTTAGATCTGATCTAGTCCTGGTCCAGTCCTGGTCCAGTCCTGATGTAGTCCCGGTGTAGTCCCGGTGTAGTAGTCCTGGTTTAGTCCTGGTGTAGTCCTGGTGTAGTCCTGGTTTAGTCCTGGTTTAGTACTGGTTTAGTCCTGGTGTAGTCCTGGTGTAGTCCTGGTTCAGTCCTGGTCCAGTCCTGGTCCAGTCCTGGTTTAGTCCTGGTCCAGTCCTGGTTTAGTCCTGGTTTAGTCCTGGTTTAGATCTGATCTAGTCCTGGTCCTGTCCTGGTTTAGTCCTGGTGTAGTCCTGGTTTAGTACTGGTTTAGTACTGGTGTAGTCCTGGTGTAGTCCTGGTGTAGTCCTGGTGTAGTCCTGGTTTAGTACTGGTTTAGTCCTGGTGTAGTCCTGGTGTAGTCCTAGTTAGTCCTGGTCAGTCCTGGTCCAGTCCTGGTCCAGTCCTGGTCCAGTCCTGGTCCAGTCCTGGTTTAGTCCTGGTTTAGTCCTGGTTTAGTCCTGGTCCAGTCCTGGTTTAGTCCTGGTTAGTCCTGGTTTAGTCCTGGTCCAGTCCTGGTTAGTCCTGGTCCAGTCCTGGTTTAGTCCTGGTTTAGTCCTGGTCTAGTCCTGGTCCAGTCTGGGTTTAGCTTTGATATAAAAATGAAAATGAACCTGTCAGTTCGATTCAGTGAAAAAAAGACAAAAAAATCACGACTGTGATTCTTAAAGTCGACTCAGTTTTGCAGAGTTAAAATGAAAAACATCAACTTTACTCAAAACAGTGAAAACGTCGACACAAGTGTAACTCAACACAAAACAAATGTAGTAAAATATATAATTACATTTATATATATTTTTCTCTTTGTTTTTGTGATTTTATTGAGCTGCTGCGTCTGATTTTTTTCTCTTGTGGATTAAGAGTCGAAGAATCGTGACTCAAGTTCATATTTTCTTATCTGATCTCGGTGTCGTTTGTCTGAGTCAAACTCTGACTCACTCGACCTGTTCACAAACCAACATGAAACCAGCAGCAATCCAGGTCCCAATGAAGTCCTCATGTGGCTCTTCTGGCTCCTTCTGACTCTGACTCTGGCTCCTTTTTGACTCTGGCTCCTTTTTGACTGGCTCTGGCTCCTTTTTGACTCTGGCTCCTTTTTGACTCTGGCTCCTTTTTGGCTCTGGCTCCTTTTTGACTTTGGCTCCTTTTCGACTCTGCCTCCTTTTGGCTCCTTTTTGACTCTGGCTCCTTCTGACTCTGGCTCCTTTTGGCTCCTTTTCGACTCTGCCTCCTTTTGGCTCCTTTTCGACTCTGCCTCCTTTTGGCTCCTTTTCGACTCTGCCTCCTTTTGGCTCTGGCTTTGACTCTGGCTCCTTTCTGACTCTGGCTCCTTTTTGACTCTGGCTCCTTTCTGACTCTGGCTCCTTTTTGACTCTGGCTCCTTTTTGACTCTGGCTCCTTTTTGACTCTGGCTCCTTTTTGACTCTGGCTCCTTTTGACTCTGGCTCCTTTTTGACTCTGGCTCCTTTTTGACTGTGGCTCCTTTTTGACTGTGGCTCAACTCAGTGATTTGTGAGTGTGAAGTGAGGGACATGAATGTGTGAGATGCAGCTGCACTTTAACCTTTGACCGTCGCGTGTGTGTTAAAAGTCGACGTGTGCAGTTTCCTCTTCGTACTAAACGTGCAGTGAAAGTGAAAGTGAAAGTGTTTACTTCGGTTCATTTTATCTTGACCTTTTAACAAATGAAAATCAACAAATCCAAGCACAGAAACCGTCTGACTGATAAACTCCTCAATCCATGTGTCGTTCTTTTATTCATTTTTCAATATAAAACCAAAAATAAGAAAACGACAAAACAACAGTTTTCTTCATTATTTGTCTCCAAAACCAAAATGAAAAAAAAAAAACAAACAGATTATGATTCTTTTTTTTTTTTTCATTTTTAGATTTTGTGTTTAAATGAAAAATGGAAAAAACGGATAACGCTCGTTTACGTGACTTAAACTGCGATGCCGGGTTTTTGCACTGCATACGGACTGAACCAGGACTAATCCAGGTCCAGGACCAGACCGGGACTGAGACCGAGACCAGAGCCGGACCAGATCCGAGGCTCAGAGCCCACAGCAGGACCAGAGCGTTGAAGCTGAGGCTCGGAGTCAAAGCTCAGAGCCCAGTCTGGTCCCGGTCTGGTCCCGGTCTCAGTCCCGTCTCAGTCAGGGTCTGGTCCCACTCTGATCCCGGTCCCGGTCTCAGTCCCGGTCTCAGTCCCGGTCTGGTCCCACTCTGATCCCAGTCCCGGTCTCAGTCCCACTGGTCTCAGTCCCGTCTCTCCTCGGTCTCGGTCCCGGTCTCGGTCCAGTCTCAGTCCCGGTCTCCGGTCCCGGTCTCGGTCCGGGTCTCTCGGTCTCAGTCCCGGTCTCAGTCCCGGTCTCAGTCCCGGTCTCAGTCCCGTCCAGTCCCGGTCAGTCCCGGTCTGGTCCTCAGTCCCGGTCTGTCCCGGTCTCAGTCCCCGTCTCAGTCCCACTCTGGTCTCAGGTCTCAGTCCTCTGGTCCCGGTCTCGGTCCCGTCTCGGTCCCGGTCTCAGTCCCGTCTCAGTCCCGGTCTCAGTCCCGGTCCCCACTCTGTCCCGTCCCGGTCTCAGTCCCCGTCTCAGTCCCGTCTCAGTCCGGTCTCGGTCCCAGTCTCTGTCCCGGTCTCAGTCCCGTCTCAGTCCCGGTCTCGTCTCTGGTCTCTGGTCTTCTCCCTCTCGGTCCGGTCTGAGTCCCGGTCTCGGTCCCGGTCTCAGTCCCGGTCTGGTCCCGGTCTGTCAGTCCCGGTCTGGTCCTGGTCTCTGGTCCCGTCTGGTCCCGGTCTGGTCCCGGTCTGGTCCTGGTCTGGTTCCGGACCTGGATCAGTCCTGGTTCAGTCCGACATCACAGTCACGTAAACATTTTTCATTTAAACACAACAAATTGAAAAAACGAATCATTATTTGTTTTTTCATTTTGGTTTTGGAAACAAATAATGAAGAAAATCGTTGTTTTTTTTCATTTTCTTATTTTTGGTTTTATTTTGAAAAACAAATGAACGAACGACACACGGATTAACTGTTATTTCTTCTTGTCGTCTGCACTGAAATGGAGCAAAGGATCATGGTCTGTGTAGTTCACTCTCCGTCTCCACGATATTATTGTGAGAACTTTGACGATACGATATCACGATATTTCAGTTATTCTTACTTCCCTAATAATAATAACTCCTCATTAACTGTTTTGATGCACTGTTAGTGAAAATTTGACCATAAGAATGAGAATTTACGTTGTTGTTTAGGAAAAATGGCCAGACCCACAGAGCGTCTCTTTATCTCCTCACGTGTCCTCGTGTTTCTCAAGTTTTGACTAAATCTGCACATTTTGTTTCTGTTTCTGTGTGTGGAAAAGAAAATACAATGATCTAATGTTGGAAATGACTCAGAGTGTTTTTTATTTTCATCGTAGTTTCAGAATCTGTACTGAGTTTTGAGTCTTTTCCTCAGTAACGAAAATTGAGTTTGAAATTTCGGCGTCATGACAACACTTTTTCATAGTTTCTTTTTTTTTTTTTTTTTTTGTGCTGAGTCATCGCTCTGAGTCAAACCTCGCACAAACACACGGTCGGTTCTGGACTCTGTTTGGACCAGAACATGATTTGATTAATGTGAAGATGAGTTTTCCCAGATTCTACAACTAAATATTTATAAAACAATCAAATATTTAAAAATAGAAAAAAGAAAATAAAAAAAATAAATAACCAGGACCATATCAGAACAAATGGGGACTGGACCAAGTGGAACTAGACCAGAGGGGACTGGACCTGAGGGACTAGACCAGAGGGGACTAGACCTGAAGGACTAGGACTAGACCTGAAGGACTAGACCTGAGGGGACTAGACCTGAAGGGACTAGACCAGGGTGGACTAGACCTAGACCAGTGGACTAGACCAGAGGACTAGACCAGAGGGGACTAGACCAGGGGGACTAGACCAGAGGGGACTAGACCAGGAGGGGACTAGACCAGAGGGGACTAGACCAGAGGGGACTAGACCTGAAGGACTAGACCTGACTAGACTAGGGGACTAGACCAACTGAGGGGACTAGACCAGGGGGACTAGACCAGGTGGACTAGGCCAGGTGGACTAGACCAGAGGGGACTAGACCAGGAGAAGACCAGGGGACTAGATCCGGGGGGACTGGACCTGGAGGACTAGACTAAAGTCTGGACCCCGGCGTCTGGACCCCGGCGTCTGGACCCCGGCGTCTGGACCCCGGCGTCTGGACCCCGGCGTCTGGACCACTTTACAACTTCACAAACCTGACACGATGTGCTGTAGTTTCATTAGTGGGCTTGTTTTGTGATGGCGCTCTGAAGGGGGAGTGACTTAGCACGGAGAGCAAAGAGAGAGGAGCCAAAACTGACACTCATAAAACATGTTCATCTGTTTTTTTGGGTGAATATAGATTTTTGAAAACTGAAACTAAAATGTGGCGTGTGAAAAGTAAAACTCGTCGTCTTTGGTGTTGTAAAAAGTTCCGTGTGTGTGCTTTAAATCTGTGTTGCCGTGGAGATGAGGTTTGTGCAGAAAGTGGAATATTAAAGCGGGACTGTGTCTTTAAGAGCCACAGAACAGCTCGTGGTCTAAACGACAAAAGGTGTTGGCAGATTCCCCCCCGTGAATCACTCACTCACAGGAAGACAGAGGGAGGAGAGGAAGGAGGGAGAGAAGAGAGGAAGGAAGGAAGAGGAGAGAGGGTAGAAGAAGGGAAAGGATGAGAGAGAGAAGGAGGTGGAGGGAGGAAAGGAGGGTAGAGAGAGAAAGGGAGGACAGAACAAGGGAGGAGGGAGAAAGAAGAGAGGAGAGAAGAGAGGACAGAGAGAGGGAGGAGGGAGAGAGGAGAGAGAGGAAGGGAAGAGAGGAGAGAGAAAGGGGGAGAAAGGGAGGACAGAGGAGAGTGAGGAAGGAGGGAGAAAGGGATGAGAGGAGGGAGAAAGGAGAGAAGAGAGGACAGAGAGAGGGAGGAGAGAAGAGAGAGGAGACAGAAAGGGAGGAGGGCGTAAGGGAGGAGAGAGGAAAGGAAGGAGAGGCAGAAGGAGGGAGGAGAGGTTGAAGTGTGAGAGAAAACAAGGATGGAAAGAGGAGAGAGGAAGGAAGAAGTGGTGGGCGTGAGAGAGGGCAGTTGGTGAGTGAGTAGAGGAAGAGAAAGAGAAAGGAGGTAAAAGAGGAAGAGTGACTAAACAGGAGAGAGAGAGAGAGAGAGAGGAGATAAAAATGGTGAAAAACATTATGACGGAGAGAAAGAAAAAGAAGAGAGGGAGGAGAGACGGAGAGAAAAGAGGAGCTAAATATAGTGAATGACAGAACGCATCAGTGTGGTTTAATCAGACGCAGACTCCACTTTGTCTGTTTACAATCTGAATTTACAACAAACTGAGACGAGGTTTCACAAAGACTCGACAACAAAATATTTATAAAAAACAACAAAATCACTTTTAAAACTGTAAAAAAAAATTAAATAAATAAATAACCAGGACCATATCAGAACTAATGGGGTCTAGAGTGTGGACTAGAGTGTGGACTAGAGTGTGGACTAGAGTGTGGACTAGAGTGTGGACTAGAGTGTGGACTAGAGTGTGGTCTAGAGTGTGGTCTAGAGTGTGGTCTAGAGTGTGGTCTAGAGTGTGGACTAGAGTGTGGACTAGAGTGTGGTCTAGAGTGTGGACTAGAGTGTGGACTAGAGTGTGGTGACTAGAGTGTGGACTAGAGTGACGGACTAGGACTAGAGTGTGGTCTAGAGTGTGGTCTAGAGTGTCTAGAGTGTGGACTAGAGTGTGGTCTAGAGTGTGCTAGAGTGTGCTAGAGTGTGGTCTAGACTGGACTAGAGTGTGGTCTACTAGAGTGTGAGAGTGTGCTGAGTGTAGAGTGTGGTCTGAGAGTGACTAGAGTAGACTAGAGTGAGTGGACTAGAGTGTTGAGTGTGACTGAGACCTAGACTAGAGGGACTGACTAGACTACTAGACTAGACTAGACTAGACTACGGACTAGACTACGGACTAGACTACGGACTGGTCTAGACTGAGGACTAGAATGGGGTCTAGACTGGGAACTACATCGGGGACTAGACTGGGGGACTAGACTGGGGGACTAGACTGGGGGACTAGACTGGGGACTGGGGGACTAGACTGGGGACTAGACTGGGGGACTAGACTGGGGACTAGACTGGGGACTAGAGCAGCGACTAGACTGTGGACTAGACTGTGGACTAGACTGTGGACTAGACTGTGGACTAGACTGTGGACTAGACTGTGGACTAGACTGTGGACTAGACTGTGGACTTAGACCGAAGACTCGACCAGCGACTGGACTAGACGAGGACTAGACTGTGGATTAGAATGAGGACTAGATGGAGGACTAGACCAGCGACTAGACTTGCGACTGCACTGAGGACTAGACTGGGGTGACCAGATTTTCAAAATTGAAAAAAGTGGGTCACCCTTTGTTTTTTGGTGGTTGGTAATAATAAAATTGTGAATCGAGTGTGAAATTTTTAAAAAAGTTTTGCACTCGGCCCATTCATGACAAACACGAGTCACTATAATCACATTTTCTTTGTGTTTTGGTCGTTTTTAAGCAGATTTTCTGTATTTTACCAAAACAAATGTCAGTTTCTGTCTCTCTTTACTGTCGGATTGGTCAAAAATAGAGACACCTCGGACATATAAAACTGGAACAAATCACTGGTTTTGTATAAATCAAGGCTCAAAACTGGGACTGTCTCAGGTAAATAGGGACATCAGTGACCCCAGACGAGTCCAGGGACCAGACCAGGGACCAGACCCGGGGACTAGAGCGGCTCTGCTTCGGTGACAGACGCAGTAAACAGCCCCCATTAGAACAATATTTACATAGTTGAAATTCCTCCCTCAATCTCCAGAGAATGTGCAGATTAGCGCCTCTGTTAGGCCTCTGTTAGAGAAGCTAAGAGAGGCTGTGTTTTTTGAGTCATTTGTTCTGTTTTTTGTCAGTTTTTGTTGTTGTTGTTAATAGTTGTTATTTACGGAAGCCGAGAGGGTCGCAACAAACGCAAACGCCGCAACAAATACAAATGCGACAACACAACAAAAAGCCAGAACACAACAAAAATGACCGCGGGACTCTGTATTTGTTGCAGCGTTTGCATAAAAATAAACTCCACAACACAAATGCAAATGCCACAACGCAATAAAAAGCCGCAACACACCAAAAAAAAGCCACAACAAAAATTACTGCGGGACTCTATTTTAATGCAAACACCACAACAAATACAAACACCACAACACAAACGCAAATGCTGCAACACATTAAAAAGCCACAACACATTAAAAAGCCACAATGGAATTGACCGCGGGACTCTATTTTCAAGTGAAGTGAAGAAGAAGAACTACAACGTGAAACAAATAATGATAAAACAATAAATTACTTTTACTTACGTTTCCAACTTCTCCGTTCCTTTACTTTTCACGTTGTAGTTCTTCTTCTTCACTTGCCGCTTGATCGGTCCGTCGGAAAATAGAGTCCCGCGGTCACTTCCGTTGTGGCTTGTTAATGTGTTGTGGCTTTTTAATGTGTTGCGGCATTTGCGTTTGTGTTGAGGCATTTTTATTTGTTGCAGGCATTTTGCATTAAAATAGAGTCCCACTGTCATTTCCGTTGTGGCTTATTTAATTTTTTTGGTGTTGTTGTGGCTTTTTTGGTGTGTTGTGGCTTTTTTTTGGTGTGTTGTGGCTTTTTTTGTGTGTTTGTGCTTTTTTGTGTGTGTTGTGGCTTTTTTTGTGTGTGTTGTGGCTTTTTTTTTTGGGTGTGTTGTGGCTTTTTTGGTGTGTGTGGCTTTTTTTTTTGTGTGTGCTTTTTTGGTGTTTGCTTTTTTTGGTGGTTGTGGCTTTTTTTGGTGTGTTGTGGCTTTTTTGGTGTGTTGTGGCTTTTTTTTTGGTGTGTTGTGGCTTTTTTTTGTGTTTGTGTTGTTTTTGTGTTTTTGTTGTTGGCTTTTTTTTGGTGTGCTGTGGCTTTTTTTTTTGGTGTGCTGTGGCTTTTTGTTGTGTTGTCGCATTTGTTTGTTTTGACCCGTCTCGGCTTCCGTAGTTATTTATAGTTATGGTTTGTCTTTTGAGTCATTTGTTCTGTTATTTGTCATTTGTTGTTGTTATAATCATTATTTTTAGTTACGGTTTGTTGTTTGAGTCATTTGCTGAGTCATGCTAGTCTTTTGCTTGACTTTATATTCTTTATTTTACTCCAGATACGGTTAAAACAGCTCTGTCAGTTCAAACCTTCGTTCATTTTTGCGTTTAAGTTAATAGAAATCACAAAGAATGTTTTTTAGAAAGATAAAAACACTGGTAAAATCCCGTTTGGCTGTAAACACAAACTCGAAATCTCATAGTATGACATTAAACGTCGTCACGGAGACCAAACCAGACCAAGTTTCACAGTCAGAATGTTTGTTTTTCTAGGTATTTTTGAGCTTTAAAACCAACTGTAACTGAATAAATGTAAAATAGACCTGTTCGTATCGTATTCTGGAACATTAAGCGCAGAGCAATGACATCGCCATAGAAACAAGCAGGCATATGTTTTCAAAAATATTTTCACATTAGTCTGATCGAGACTGGGACATAGATTAAGTACAAATAGACGATTAGAAAGTGAAATTATCCAAGTATTTATAAGAAAACTGCAATGAAAACGTTCAGTGTCTTATCCATGGGTTTCAGAATTATGAAAAATTAGGACTGTTGCCATAGCGATTAACAACTGAAAACACAATATTATATCTTCTGAATAGGAAAAAGTCCACAGAATGTTGCACATAAAAAGAAGCTGAAACATGAATTAGTTAGTATAGGTCCTGTCAGCTTCTCCTGGAGGCAGCCTGAACAGAAGATCTTAAGAAAGAGGCTTGAAGAGTTAGAAAAGGTCTCACATGTCTCTTTATTTGAGTCAGGCAGATTCAGGTCTCAAGATTCAAGTTGATTCAGCATGATTCTGCCTACGCGGCGTCTCTCTGTGCGTCGGTCGTCCCTCGACAACGCGGTCGGCGTTTCCCCCACTGATGCACAGAAACACTGGATGCCTTTTATACCAGCATAACTGTTGAGTTAACATCTTTATGGAAAAATACACAGCACTTTTGTCCCAACATGTGTCCCATAACAGACTGACAGATGCTAAAGGTTGGAGACACACCCCCTTATCTGTCCCATATACATTCACCATTGACACTCCAAAGTCCAAAAACATACACAGCATCTAACAGGGCAAATTACAGGGCGTATTAACATATGAATGAAACTTTAAAAACACAGGGTAGAAGCCCACAGTCCTGAATGAAAAAAAAAATATATACCGTATTTTTCAGACTATAAGGCGCATTTAAAATAATTTAAAATTAATTTTAATAATTTTCTCTTAATGCTCCTTATAATCCAGTGAAACTTATGTTTGAAAATAGACTAGATTGATAATGTGCCGAGAGAGAGAGAGAGAGAGAGAATTAGTGATGAGTGATGAGTGATTAGAAACTAAATATTACCAACCAAAAAGTCACACATTTTCACACCTTTAACGCAGCTTTATCACGATCTTTGGGCTTATATTTAACTTAAAATAAACACATTTAAAGATTTAATACAAAGAGAAAACAGCAGATTACTTGTGTTTTTTTGCAGTATGTGTGTTGCCGTAGTGACGAACCATCTGAGTCGGGGAGTGACGTATTTGTTTGTGTCTTTGTCTGTGTCTTTTAGCGCTGTTTGACTAACGCTGTGAGCCAACGTTGTGGTTTTTTGCAAAAGGTTGCGGACGAGTTTATGGCTCGAGGTGTTTGCTCAAGGGCAAGGGGCAGTGAGTGTGTGTTTGCTTGAGGATGTGTGAAGAGGAAGTAGAACAGGCGGCTGCAACTGATACAAGAACATACGAGGTTACGAAAACGTAAACAAAAACACACACACACATAACACTTTGATAATTATATGTGTTTATAATTATCATTTTTAATCGCAGTATTGATCTAAAATGATTTAATAAAAGAAATAAGTTTGTCAGTTTGTGCATTAGAAAACTGCGGCGTCCAGCGGGAGCTGACGGCGCCGTAAACGTCAGCACAACAAAATTATGTTTGGAAAAATAAACGATTAAAGAAAATTCAAACACGCTCGAATCACGTGGTTAAAAGTTCTGAAAAGTCCATGTTGCAAGAACTGATTTAAACATGGGACGATTTTATTATACTGAGTCCTGGTTTAGTCCCTGGTTTAGTCCTGGTTTAGTCCCTGGTTTAGTCCTGGGTTCAGTCCTGCTTTAGTCCTGCTTTAGTCCTGCTTTAGTCCTGCTTTAGTCCAGGTCTAGTCCTGGTTCAGTCCTGCTTTAGTCCAGGTCTAGTCCTGGTTCAGTCCTGCTTTAGTCCTGCTTTAGTCCTGCTTTAGTCCTGGGTTCAGTCTTAGGTCCGGTCCTACTTCAGTCCAGCTTTAGTTTGGGTTCAGTCCTGTTTCAGTACTGCTTTAGTCCAGGTCCAGTTCTGGTTTAGTCCTGCTTTAGTCCGGGTTCAGTCTCGGTTCTGTCCTATTTCAGTCCTGGTTCAGTCCTGGTTCAGTCCTGGTTCAGTCCGGGTTCAGTCCGGGTTCAGTCCGGGTTCAGTCCGGGTTCAGTCCGGGTTCAGTCCTTCAGTCCTGCTTCAGTCCTGCTTTAGTCCTGCTTCAGTCCTGCTTTAGTCTAGGTTCAGTCCGGGTTCAGTCCGGGTTCAGTCCGGGTTCAGTCCGGGTTCTGTCCGGGTTCAGTCCTGCTTCAGTCCTGCTTCAGTCCTGCTTTAGTCCTGGTTCAGTCCTGCTTTAGTCTAGGTTCAGTCCTGGTTCAGTCCGGGTTCAGTCCGGGTTCAGTCCGGGTTCAGTCCTGCTTCAGTCCTGCTTCAGTCCTGCTTTAGTCCTGCTTCAGTCCTGCTTTAGTCCTGGTTCAGTCCTGCTTTAGTCTAGGTTCAGTCCGGGTTCAGTCCGGGTTCAGTCCGGGTTCTGTCTGGGTCCAGTCTTGCTTCAGTCTTGCTTCAGTCCTGCTTCAGTCCTGCTTCAGTCCGGGTCCAGTCCTGTTCTTATCTCTCGGTGCAGATCTGAGGGAGTCTGTGTTTCGTCATGTTTAGAGGCTGCGTGAGGACAAGAGCCAAAGACCAGAGAACGAGAAATACAGAAAAGAAACGAGGAGAAGAAGAGAAGAGCAGAGGAGAGGGTCAGAGGAGCAGAGCCAAAGACGAGAGAGGAACGAGAAATACAGCGAGGAAACGAGCAGAGGGTCAGAGGGTCAGAGGGTCAGAGGGTCAGAGGGTCAGAGGTTCAGCTAATTTTTCATTCCTGGCGCTGATATTCAAACCAGTTTTGGTATCGGTGCATCACTAATTTTAATCAAGCTTTGGTGTTTTTAATGTTATATTTATTGCTATTTTAATGTAATTTTAAATGTATTTTAGTGGTAGTTTTAAACGTATTTTTATTGTATTTTATTGGTATTTTTAAACAGATTTTAATGGTATTTTAAAATGTATTTTAATGATATTTTTAAACATATTTTAATGGTAGATTTAAATGTATTTTAATGGTAGTTTTAAACGTATTTTAATTATATTTTTAAACATATTTTAATGATATTTTAAAATGCTTTTTAATTGTATTTTATTGGTAATTTTAAATGCATTTTAATGGTATTTTTAAACATATTTTAATGCTATTTTTAAAGTTAAAAACGTGGTTTGGAGACTTCGAGGAAGAAGTGTGAGCCAGTCACAGTAACACTGTATTTTAAAGTGTGTTTTTGTAGGTTTGGATGTGTTTCTGTCACCGAAAAAATGTATAAAAACACTCTTTTACTGTGATGAGACTCGCATCTCCACAAACCCGACTCTTCCTCGTCCCGCTGACATCAGATCTATGTCCATGGAGAATTAACACTGAAAGCCATTTTTATTATTTATCGTTAAAGGTGCATTGTGAAACTTTTCCGATAGATGGTCCGTCACCTGCTTGTTTCTATGGATACGTCACCGCTCTGCCTGGAATGTTCCGCAGTGTGACTTTAAACAGCTCAACTTTACATTTATTCAATTAGAAGTGGTTTTACAGCTCAAAAATACTTGGAAAAACAGACATTCTGACTGTGAGCGGGTCGCCTCTCCACAGATCTGACCTGTAGCTCCATCTGGTTTGGTTTCCGTGAAGACAGAAAGGTTTAATGCCGCACTGTGGGACATTTGAGAGAAAGCAGGGGCAGAGGAGCGTCAGACTCTCCTCTTGTGTGGCTCGCGTACGTTTGTCGGACACTTGTCGTAAGCTGTAATTTAAAGTTCCTCAAACACACGGCTCGGGCTTCGCGACCGTTTCTTTTCTCCACCGCAGAAAAGTGCACTTCCTCTTTCTTTTCTTTCTGTACATTTCTATAGCGTGTGTTTAACGGTCCGGCCGCCCGACCGCAGCGACGCCGCCAGTGTTGCAATGTAATCCCCTACAGATTACAGATTACACACACCAAAATGTAGTTTGTAACAGAATCCATAAAGTTACTTAAAGTGAGTAATGTAATCTGAATACTTTGGATTACTTGATTTGCTGTAGAGAAACAAAGACTCGGAAATCTTCACATAAGATGTTTTGTTTGCTTAAAGAAAATAAAAAGCCCAGACTTTACTGAACCAAATTAAAAATATTATTGATAGAAGACGAGGAGACACGGTCCACGCGGCAGGATTTAGTGCAGTTAAATCTGTTTTAGTCCTGGTTTAGTCCTGGTTTAGTCCTGGTTTAGTCCTGGTTTAGTCCTGGTTTAGTCCTGGTTTAGTCCTGTTTTAGTCCTGGTTTAGTCCTGGTTTAGTCTTGGTTTAGTCCTGGTTTAGTCTTGGTTTAGTCCTGGTTTAGTCCTGGTTTAGTCCTGGTTTAGTCCGTGGGTTCTGTAGAGTCGGCGAGTGGTTGTAGAGTCCGTGTGTCGTTCGTTCATTCGTTTTTCAATATAAAACAAAAAAACAAGTTTTCTTCATTATTTGTCTCCAAAACCAAAATGAAAAAACAGATAATGATTTGTTTTTTCAGTTTTTGATTTTGTGTTTAAATGAAAAATGGAAAAAAACGGATAACGGCCATTTCCTGTTTACGTGACTTCAGTGACTGTGATGACGAACTTTTGCACCACATACGGACTGAACCAGGACTGATCCAGGTCCGGGATCAGACCGGGACCAGACCGGAGGCTCAGAGCCCACGGCAGGGTCGGAGTCAAAGCTTGGAGTCCGGTCTAGTCCCGGTCTGGTCCCGGACCTGGACCAGTCCTGGTTCAGTCCATATGCAGTGCAAAACTCCGACATCACAGTCACAGGAGTCACTTAAATGGAAACTGGCCATTATCAGTTTTTTTTCCATTTTTCATTTAAACACAAAATCAAAAACTGAAAAAACAAATCATTATCTGTTTTTTCATTTTGGTTTTGGAGACAAATAATGAAGAAAACTGTTGTTTTTTTCATTTTCTTATTTTTTGTTTTATATTGAAAAACGAATGAACGAACGACACATGGATTGGGGATATCGATACGTGTATCGATACACGGGTCACGATATCAGTTCAGTTTTGTTACGTTTTAAGACGAAAAAAAACCTAATCCCTGGTGGTTGTAAAGTCTCCAGACGGTGTTGTCCAGCTCATTTTTCAATACTGGGGCTATCAATTTTAACTGAGCTTTTTGTTTTTTAATGTTATATTAATGATATTTTAATGGTATTTTTACATTTAAAAACATGTGCTTTGGAAACGTAGAGGAAGAACTGAGCCACAGTCTGAAACTTTGTATTTTAAAGTGTGTTTTTGTAGGTTTGGATGTGTTTATGTCACTAAAAAAATGTAAAAAAACACTCTTTTACTGTGATGAGGCTCGCATCTCCACAAACCCGACTCTTACTCGTCCTGCGTATTTTTATGGAAATGACATCAAAACTATTTCCATGGAGGATTAAAATTGCAAGCCAGGTTCATCTTTTATTATTAAAGGTGCACTGTGTAACTTTTCCGATGGAGGAAAATTTTCTGTGCTTGTTTCTATGGAGACGTCGTCGCTCTGCCTGGAATGTTCCGCAGTGAGACATTAAACAGCTCGACTTTACATTTATTCAATTACAGGTGGTTTTAAAGCTCAAAAATACAAAGAAAAACAGACATTCTGATTGTTAGCGGGGTCGCCTCTCCACAGATCTGACCTGTAACTTGGTCTGGGTTGAAGATGGAAAGGTTTAATGCCGCACTGTGGAACATTCCAGACAAAGGAATAATATTAACACAGAAAAATGGAGTTAAAAAGTGTGATTTGTCGAGTCTCTAACTTAACTTGTCTTTTTGTTTCTAGACCCGATGGAGCGGTGGTCCGTCCTCCGCCGGAGCGTCGAGGGGCCTGATCCATGTCCGCGCCCCGGCCAACAGCGCTGATTCCTGGGTACCTCCGCCTCCGCCGCCCCTGACCCCGGGCCTCCCCGCTCCCTCTTCCGCCTCCTCCGTACAATGTCCGTCAGCATGATCGGGAAACTCAAGCAGAACCTCCTCGTCGCCTGCCTGGTCATCAGCTCCGTCACCGTCTTCTACCTGGGACGTCACGCCATGGAGTGCCACCACAGGATCGAGGAACGCGGCCAGAGCGGCGTCGCCATCCCGCTGTCCGCCGTCGGGGGCAGCATGCGGACCACGTTGCGGACGGGCCAGAACCTCAGCACGCCGTTCCTCTACAGCAAGGACATGCCCCTGGTGTTCATCGGAGGAGTGCCGAGGAGCGGGACGACGCTGATGCGCGCCATGCTGGACGCGCACCCCGAGATCCGCTGCGGGGAAGAGACCAGAGTCATCCCGCGGATTTTGGCGATGAAGCAGATGTGGAGCCGGTCGGGGAGGGAGAAAATGCGACTGGACGAGGCGGGCGTGACGGACGAGGTTCTGGACGCCGCCATGCAAGCGTTTTTGCTGGAGATAATCGTCAAACACGGAGAACCGGCGAACTTCCTGTGCAACAAGGACCCGTTCGCGCTGAAGTCGCTGTCGTATTTAGCCAAAATTTTTCCAAAGGCGAAGTTCGTGCTCATGATCCGCGACGGGAGGGCGTCCGTGCATTCCATGATCTCCCGGAAAGTGACGATCGCGGGGTTCGACTTGGGGAGTTACCGGGACTGTCTGACCAAATGGAATCGCGCCATAGAGACGATGTACACGCAGTGTCTGGACGTGTCCGACAAGTGTCTGCCGGTGCATTACGAGCAGCTCGTCCTGCACCCGGAGAAGTGGATGAGGACTTTGCTCAAGTTCCTGGAGATTCCCTGGAACGACGCGGTTCTGCATCACGAGGAGCTCATCGGGAAGGCCGGCGGCGTGTCCCTGTCCAAGTGAGTACTCGAGTAGAGTCCGGGGTTAGACCTGGTTTAGAGGTTGTTTTCATCTTACTTTTGGACCTGATTTAGTTCTGGTTGCAGACCTGGTTTAGTCCTGATTTTAGTCCCAGGATTTGTCCAGGTTATAGTCCTGGTTTAGTCCTGGTTTGGTCCTGGTTTGTGTCTGGTTTTGTCCCTGATTTAGTCTTGGTTTAGTTCTGGTTGTAGTCCTGGTTTAGTCCTGATTTTAGTCCCAGGATTTGTCCAGGTTATAGTCCTGGTTTGGTCCTGGTTTGTGTCTGGTTTTGTCCCTGATTTAGTGTTGGTTTAGTTCTGGTTGTAGTCCTGGTTTAGTCCTGATTTTAGTCCCAGGATTTGTCCAGGTTATAGTCCTGGTTTAGTCCTGGTTTAGTTCTGGTTGTAGTCTTGATTTAGTCCCTGGTTTTATCCTGGTTTTGTCGGGGTTTTGTCCTGGTTTAGTTTGATTTAGTTCTTGTTGCAGACCTGGTTTAGTCCTGATTTTAGTCCCAAAGTTTGTCCAGATTATAGTCCTGGTTTAGTTTGTGTCTGGTTTTGTTACTGGTTACTGGTTTTGATTTAGTTCTAGTTGCAGACTTGGTTTGGTCCTGGTTTGTGTCTGGTTTAGTCCTGGTTTTTGGCTTGGTTTAGTTTGATCTAATTTTGGTAATAGTTCTGGTTTTAGTCCTGGTTTAGTTCTGGTTTTATCCTGGTTTTGTCCGGGTTTTGTCCTGGTTTTTTTAATTTAGTTCTGGTTGCAGACCTGGTTTAGTCCTAATTTTAGTCCCAGGGTTTGTCCAGGTTTTAGTCCTGGTTTAGTTCTGGTTTGGTCCTGGTTTAGACTTTGTTTAGTTCTAGTTGCAGACTTGGTTTGGTCCTAGTTTGTGTCTAGTTTAGTCCTGGTTTAGACTTGGTTTAGTTTGATCTAATTTTGGTAATAGTTCTGGTTGTAGTCTTGATTTAGTCCCCGGTTTAGTCCCTGGTTTTATCCTGGTTTTGTCCGGGTTTTGTCCTGGTTTAGTTTGATTTAGTTCCTTGTTTTGTCCTGGTTTAGTTTTTTAGATTTACTTCTAGTTGCAGACCTGGTTTAGTCCTGGTTTAGTCCTGGTTGTAGTTCTGGTTAAGTTCCTTGTTTTGTACTGGTTTAGTTTAATTTTGTTCTAGTTGCAGACCTGGTTTTAGTCCCAGGGTTTGTCCAGGTTATAGTCCTGGTTTAGCTCTGGTTTGTGTCTGGATTTGTCCTGGTTTAGACTTGGTTTAGTTTGATTTAGTTTTAGTAATAGTCCTGGTTTAGTTGTGGTTGTAAACTTGGTTTTGTCCCTGGTTTTGTCCCTGGTTTTGTCCCTGGTTTAGTCTTGGTTTTGTCCCTGGTTTTGTCCCTGGTTTAGTCCCTGGTTTAGTCCCTGGTTTTGTCCCTGGTTTAGTCCCTGGTTTTGTCCCTGGTTTAGTCTTGGTTTTGTCCCTGGTTTAGTCCCTGGTTTTGTCCCTGGTTTAGTCTTGGTTTTGTCTGGTTTTGTCCCTGGTTTAGTCCTGGTTTAGTCTTGGTTTTGTCCGGTTTTGTCCCTGGTTTTAGTCTTGTTTTGTCCCTGGTTTAGTCCTGGTTTTGTCCCTGGTTTTGTCCTGGTTTTAGTCCCTGGTTTGTCCCTGTTTAGTCCTGTTTTCCCTGGTTTAGTCTTGGTTTTTGTCCCTGGTTTAGTCTTGGTTTTGTCCCTGGTTTTGTCCCTGGTTTAGTCCCTGGTTTTGTCCCTGGTTTGTCCCTGGTTTAGTCCCTGGTTTAGTCTTGGTTTAATCCTGATTTAGTTTGATTTCGTTCTCCTTGCAGATTTGGTTTGGTCCTGCTTTGTGTCTGGTTCTGTCCTGGTTTAGACTTGATTTAGTTTGATGTAGTTTTGGTTGTAATCCTTTTTTTAGTCCAGGTTTAGTTCTGGTTGTAGACTTGGTTTAGACCCTGGTTTAGTCCTTAATTAGACCTGGTTTAGTTCTGTTAGTCTTGGTTGTAACTCTGATTTAATCCTGGTTCAGTCGTGATTTTTAGTCGGTTTTAGATCTGGTTTTAGTCCTGGTTTAATCTTGTTTTACTTCTGGTTCAGTCCTGTTTTAGTCTTGGATAAGTCCTGGT
>NW_026571541.1:37500844-37508344 GCF_026225935.1 Boleophthalmus pectinirostris
TAGTCCCTGATTTAGTCCTAGTCTAGGACTTTGTTTAGACGTGGTTTAGGACCTGGTTTAGACCTGGTTTAGTCCTGGTTTAGTCCTGGTTTAGACCCTGGTTTAGACCTGGTTTAGACCTTGGTTTAGACCTTGGTTTAGATCTGTTTAGCCCTGTTTAGACCTTGGTTTAGACCTTGTTTAGATCTGGTTTAGTCCCTGGTTTAGTCCTGGTTTAGACCTGGTTTAGGACTTTATTTAGACCTTGGTTTAGTCCTGGTTTAGGACCTGGTTTAGACCTGGTTTAAACCTGGTTTAAACCTTGTTTAGACCTGATTTAGTCCTCATTTAGTCCCTGGTTTACACTTGGTTTAGACGAGGTTTAGGACCTTGTTTAGGACTTTGTTTAGACCTTGGTTTAGTCCCTGGTTTAATCCCGGTTTAGACCTAGTTTAGGACCTTGTTTAGACCTGGTTTAGTCCTGGTTTACACTTGGTTTTGACTGTGTTTTAGACTTGGTTTAGACCTTCTTTAGTCCTCGTTTAGTCCCTGGTTTACACATGCTTTAGATCAAGTTTAGGACTTTGTTTAGTCCTAGTTTAGTCCTGGTTTAGACCCTGGTTTAGACCTAGTTTAGGACCGGGTTTAGTCCTGCTTTAGTACTGGTTTAATCCGAGTTTAGACCTAGTTTACACCCTGATTTAATCCTGGTTTAGACCTGATCACTCTTGGTTTATTCAGTGTTTAGACCTTCTTAAGTCTTGATTTAGAATAGTCTAGAACTGGTTCAGATCTTTTTTAGTTCCTGTTATAGACCTGGTTCAGTCCTGGTTCAGTCCTGGTTCAGTCCTGGTTCAGTCCTGGTTCAGTCCTGGTTTAGTCCTGGTTTAAAATCTGAACTGTGAACAGACTCTGGATTTAATCAGTTTTGAATAATAATTTGTCCGAGAAAAACACAACTGGATAAACACTTCAGTCATTTATCAAAGTCCGTTTCTCTCTTTCCTTCTCTCCCTCTTTCCCTCTTTCTTTCCCTCCCTCTTTCCATCCCTCCAGCTGTGTGTGTTTTGTTTTGTTTCTTCTTGAACTTGGAATTTTCTGGAAGTTTCTGGAAGTCATCGGAAATTTAATGCCTCTTCCTCTGCCACGTCTCCCCAAAACCCTGACCCTCTCTCCCCCACACTTTTCTCCTCCTTCTCTTTCTCTTCTTTTCTCCTCCTCTGTCCGTTCTCTCTCTCTTTTCTGTCTCTTTCTCCTCTTCTCCTCGTCTCTTCTCGTCTTTTCTGTCAAATCTGTTTCACGTCTTTTGTTTTGATTTATTTCTGTGTGATTTTATGGTCCGTTTATTTCCTCCCAGTGCTGCTCCTCCTTCTCTTGTAGTCCCGGTTTAGTCCCGGTTTAGTCCCGGTTTAGTCCCGGTTTAGTCCCGGTTTAGTTCCAGTTTAATCCCTGTTCAGTCCATTTTCAGTCCCTTTCCAGTCCTGCTTAGACCCCGCTTTAGTCCTAGTTCAATACTTGTAAAGTCCTGGTTTAGTCCCAGGATTAGACCCAGTTTAGTCCTTGTAAACTCCTGTTTTAGTTCTGCTTTAGTCCCAGTTCAGTCCTTGTAAAGTCTGGGTTTAATCTTGGTTTAATCTTGGTTTAATCTTGGTTTAGTCCCACTTTAGTCCTTGTTTAGTCCCGGTTTAGTCCTGGTTTAGTCCCGGTTTAGTCCCGCTTTAGTCCTAGTTCAATACTTGTAAAGTCCTGGTTTAGTCCCAGGATTAGACCCAGTTTAGTCCTTGTAAACTCCTGTTTTAGTTCTGCTTTAGTCCCAGTTCAGTCCTTGTAAAGTCTGGGTCTAATCTTGGTTTAATCTTGATTTAGTCCCGGTTTAGTCCCGGTTTAGTCCCGGTTTAGTCCCGGTTTAGTCCTGCTTTAGTCCTGCTTTAGTCCTGCTTTAGTCCTGCTTTAGTCTTGGTTCAGTCCTTGTAAAGACCCTGATTTAGACTCAGTTTAGTTCCAGTTTAATCTCAGTTCAGTCCCTTTTCAGTCCTGTTTAGATCCTTCTTTAGTCCCACTCTAGTCCTGGTTCAGTTCTTGTAAAGACCTGGTTTAGTCCTGGTTTAGTCCCACTTCAGTCCTTGTAACGTCTGGGTCTAATCTTGGTTTAATCTTGGTTTAGTCCCACTTTAGTCCCAGTTTAGTTCTAGTTTAGTCCTGCTTTAATCCCAGTTCAGTCTTTATAAAGTCGTGGTTTAGTCTTGGTGTAGTCCTGTTTTAGTCCTGTTTCAGTCCTTGTAAAGATCTGGTTTAATCTTGGTTTAGTCCTAGTTTAGTCTCAGTTTAGACCCAGTTTAATCCTTCTTTGGTCCCAGTTCAGTCCTTGTAAAGTCCCAGTTTAGTCCCGGTTTAGTCCTGGTTCAGTCCTGGTTCAGTCCTGGTTCAGTCCTGGTTCAGTCCTGGTTCAGTCCTGGTTCAGTCCTGGTTCAGTTCTTGTAAAGTCCTGGTTTAGTCTTGGTTTAGTCCCTTGTCAGTCTTGCTTTAGTCCTACTTTATTCCTGGTTTAGTCCCTGTTTAGTCCCTGTTTAGTCCTGGTTTAGTCCCGGGATTAGACCCGGTTTAGTCCTTCTAAAGTCCAGGTTTAGTCCTTGTAAACTCCTGGTTTAGTTCTGCTTTAGTCCCGGTTCAGTCCTTGTAAAGTCCGGGTTTAGTCTTGGTTTAATCTTGGTTTAGTCCTAGTTTAGTCCAGGTATAGACCCGGTTTAATCCTGCTTTAGTCCCAGTTCAGTCCTTGTCAAGTCCTGGTTTAGTCCTAGTTTAGTCCTGCTTTAATCCCAGTTTTAGTCCCAATTTAGTTCTGGTTTAGTCTTGGTGTAGTCCAGGTTTAGTCCTTGTAAAGTCCTGGTTTAGTCTTGGTGTAGTCCAGGTTTAGTCCTTGTAAAGTCCTGGTTTAGTCCAGGTTTAGTCCCAGTTCAGTCCCTTTTCAGTCCTGTTTTTGTCCTTGTTTTAGTCCTTGTAAAGTCGTGGTCCAGTCCTTGTAAAGTCCTGGTTTAGTCCTTGTAAAGTCCTGGTTTAGTCCTTGTAAAGTCCTGGTTTAGGTCCTTGTAAAGTCCTGGTTTGGTCCTTGTAAAGTCCTGGTTTGGTCCTTGTAAAGTCCTGGTTTGGTCCATGTAAAGTCCTGGTTTGGTCCTTTGGTCCTTGTAAAGTCCTGGTTTGGTCCTTGTAAAGTCCTGGTTTGGTCCTTGTAAAGTCCTGGTTTGGTCCATGTAAAGTCCTGGTTTGGTCCTTGTAAAGTCCTGGTTTGGTCCTTGTAAAGTCCTGGTTTAGTCCTTGTAAAGTCCTGGTTTGGTCCTTTAAAGTCCTGGTTTGGTCCTTGTAAAGTCCTGGTTTGTCCTTGTAAAGTCCTGGTTTGTCCTGTAAAGTCCTGTTTTGTCCTTGTAAAGTCCTGGTTTGGTCCTTGTAAAGTCCTGGTTTGGTCCTTGTAAAGTCCTGGTTTGGTCCTTGTAAAGTCCTGGTTTGGTCCTTGTAAAGTCCTGGTTTGGTCCTTGTAAAGTCCTGGTTTGGTCCTTGTAAAGTCCTGGTTTGGTCCTTGTAAAGTCCTGGTTTGGTCCTTGTAAAGTCTGGTTTGGTCCTTGTAAAGTCCTGGTTTGGTCCTTGTAAAGTCCTGGTTTAGTCCTTGTAAAGTCCTGGTTTGGTCCTTGTAAAGTCCTGGTTTGGTCCTTGTAAAGTCCTGGTTTGGTCCTTGTAAAGTCCTGGTTCAGTCTTGCTTTAGTCCTGTTTTTTTTTACTGTCTTTTTCTTTTTCCAGAGTAGTTTGAACTTGGCCTCGGTCGTGGTTCATTTCAAATTCCACTCAAACTTTCCAAACAAAACCAAAACAAAATCCTCGAAAACGAAACCGGGCGAGAAGAAAAAACACTTTAAACTCTTGTTGGAACCGAGGAGCGTTTCTGAGAGGATTTCAGGACGACTCGTGTTTCACCAACAGACCCGGAGTTTAGTTTAGTTTTATTCTTCTCTCAAACTGAAAACACTCTGCTCCACTTTATGACGTCATGTGGTGATACGGGAAGCGCTCCACTGTGTTTTTAAACTCCACACACCTTCATCTCCGTGTGATACAGGAGCTTTAAAACTTTCCGACACTGTGAAATTCCTGCAGTTTTGTTCCGGTCTGTTCGTCCTCGGGGATCAGGTCTGTGTTTTTGAACAGACTCCAGAGGAACAGTGGAAGAGTGAAGCTTTAGTTTTACAGAAACTCATCGTCTTCAGATAAATACAGATGTTGTGGACTTGACTGAACTTTGTGAGCCTCGCCTTTAGAGACGGGACCAGATCTTGTGCCATTAAATAAAATAAAAAATTGAGAATTATAAACACACAGAGATGTACACGCGTAGAGAATGATTTAAAAAATACAAAATACAGTTACCATATTTTTCAGACTATAAGGCGCACTTTAAATCCTTTAATTTTCTCAAAAATCGACAGTGCTCCTTATAATCTGGTGCATCTTTATGTATTAATTCTAGTTATGTTTCCTGACCTTGAACCAATTTTATGTGCTACACGGCGCTCAAAAAATGTTTTAGTACAACTTTGTTAAACTACAAAGTAGGGTTGTCCCGATCCGATTAAATCAGAAATCGGTGCCAGTCACATGACCTCAGACTCGATCCGGACTCGGCTGTTATGCTCTGATCAGGTATCAGATAAATAATATCTGTAAAACACACAGCACACAACAGTTTTGTTTGTTTTTGTTGACGCAGTTACCTGTGGTTCTGTGTTTCACACCTGCGCGGCCGTTGACGTCATCGCACGGTGTCGTTTGTTTGCATGTTGCACAGAAGAGCTAGAGCTGTTGGCGGGGAGGGTGGGAAAAGCGGCATGAAGTGTCTATTGAGCGGTGGGACCGATGTTGTGGTGCGCTCCTCTGTGGGTTTGTGGATGTGGGGGCGGCGCGGCGGGGGCGGTGGGCGGGGGAGCGGGGGCGGCGCGGGGGACTGTGGGGGGAGTGGGGGCGGCGGGGGCGCGGGGGGGAGTGTTTGCGGCGCGGGGGAGTGCGGGCGGTGCGGGGGAGAGAATCTGTGGAGCTTCTGTCATCTCGTTTTTATTTGGTAAGATTTTGTATGATTTGGATTTCACAGACGAGTCTAAATGTTTCAAATATATTGCACATGCAAACATATAATATCAAATATCACCGTATCAGTATCACCGCACCACAGGAGAAACTCCCTAACAGCAACAGCCCCACGTGCACCTGAGACGAGAGAATTCAACATAATTGATATTGAGCCTTAATCCTAAAAATACAGTTAATAAAACATTGTGAGACCAAAAAAATGTGAACTGAACAACTGACTCATAATTTTTGTCAGAATCTCAGGCAGGAGCACTGACAGGAGCACTGACAGGAGCAGTGGCAGGAGCACTGACAGGAGCAGAGGCAGGAGCAGTGGCAGGAGCACTGACAGGAGCAGAGGCAGGAGCACTGACAGGAGCAGTGGCAGGAGCACTGGAGCAGGGCAGTGACAGGAGCAGTGACAGGAGCAGGACAGGAGCAGTGGCAGGAGCACAGGAGCACTGACAGGAGCAGTGGCAGGACAGCAGTGACAGGAGCAGAGGCAGGAGCAGTGGCAGGAGCACTGACAGGAGCAGTGCAGGAGCACTGACAGGAGCAGTGGCAGGAGCAGGAGCACTGACAGGAGCAGTGGCAGGAGCAGTGGCAGGAGCAGAGGCAGGAAGCAGTGACAGGAGCACTGACAGGAGCAGCAGGACAGGAGCATGACAGGAGCAGAGGCAGTGAGAGCAGGCAGGAGCAGTGGCAGGAGCAGTGACAGGACAGCAGTGACAGTGAGCAGGAGGAGCAGAGGCAGGAGCACTGACAGGAGCAGTGGCAGGAGCAGTGACAGGAGCAGTGACAGGAGCACTGACAGGAGCAGTGACAGGAGCACTGACAGGAGCAGTGACAGGAGCAGTGGTGTTCGTTGTAGACGGAGCATTGATCAGGAGTGTCTCTGATCAGAGTAAAACTGAGACTCTGAGTCTGAAGGTTAAACAGGCGGAAAAACAACTGCAGGGGGCGACACTGAGGACAGACAGACCAGAGACGAGAGACGAGAGACGGAAGACGAGAGACGGAAGAGGAGAGACGGAAGACGAGAGACGGAAGAGACGAGAGACGGAAGACGAGAGACGGAAGACGAGAGACGGAAGACGAGAGACTGAAGAGGGGAGAGACGGAAGAGGAGAGACGAGAGACTGAAGAGGAGAGACGGAAGAGGAGAGACGGAAGAGGGGAGAGACGGAAGAGGGAGAGACTGAAGACGAGAGACGGAGAGGAGAGACGGAAGAGGAGAGACTGAAGAGGAGAGACGGAAGAGGAGAGACGGAAGAGGAGAGACGGAAGACGAGAGACGGAAGAGGGAGAGACGGAAGACGAGAGACGGAAGACGAGAGACGGAAGACGAGAGACGGAAGACGAGAGACTGAAGACGAGAGGAGAGACGAGAGACGGAAGACGAGAGACGGAAGAGGAGACGAAGAGGAGAGACAGACGAAGGTTAACACTGAATCCAGAAGCTGCACAAAGGTCAAATCCTCCAGATGGTCTCACTGCTCCTGAGATTTTTCCGGGTCAAATCCAGACACTTTTCTCTGCTCATCTCTCTACCTCTCTCCTCCTCCTTCTTTCCCTCCTCCACTTCTCCCTCTCTCTCTCTCCCTCTCTCTGTCGCTGTTCCTCTCTCCCTCTCTCTCCTCTCCTTCTCCTCTCTCTGCCTCACTGTTTCTTCTCTCTCTCCTCTTCTCTTTCTCTCTCTCTCCCTTCCCTCTCTCCCTCTCCTGTCTTTCTCCTCCTCCTCTCCTCTGTCTCTCCTTCTCTCCTCTCCCTCCTCTCTCCCTCTTTCTTGTCCTCTCCTCTCTCTCCTCTCTTCTCTTTGTCTCTCCCTCTCTTTTCCTTTCCTCTCTCCCCTCCTCTCTGTATCCTACTCTCTTCTTCTCTCCCTCCTCTCTCCTCTCCTCTCTTCCCTCTCTCTTCTCTCTTTCTCCTCTCCTCTCTTCCCTCTCTCTTCTCTCTCCTCTCTCTCTCTCTCTCTCTCTCTCTCTTCTCCTCTCTCCTCTCTCTCTCCTCTCTCTCTCTCTCTCTCTCTCTGTCTCTCTCTCTCTCTCTCCCTCTCCTCTCTCTCTCTCTCTCTCTCCCTCCCCTCTCTTTCTCCTTGTCTCCTCTCTTCTCTCTCTCTCTCTCTCTCTCTCTCTCTCTCTCCCCTCTCTCCATCTCTCCGGTCTCAGTGGAGTTTGTATTAGTCCATTACCTGTTGTGGTTTAGTGCTTCTCTCTCAGGTCTCTCAGGTCCCTCAGGTCCCTCAGGTCTTTCTCTTCTGTCCATCACACTCACTCTTTCTCTCTCTCTCTCTCTCTCTCTCTTGAATCAATGCTTCAGATTAAAGACCAGGATTTACAGTCAGCAGTACGAGTCTGTACGAGGCTCCGCCCACCATAAATACATAAAAACACGACACAAAACTGTACACAA
>NW_026571541.1:37513344-37563344 GCF_026225935.1 Boleophthalmus pectinirostris
TAGGGAGTATTATCTGTTACATGTGGGTGAGTTGTACAGTTGTAGGGAGTATTATCTGTTACATGTGGGTGAGTTGTACAGTTGTAGGGAGTATTATCTGTGACATAAGAGTGAGTTGTACAGTTGTAGGGAGTATTATCTGTGACATGTGGGTGAGTTGTACAGTCGTAGGGAGTATTATCTGTTACATAAGAGTGAGTTGTACAGTTGTAGGGAGTATTATCTGTTACATGTGGGTGAGTTGTACAGTTGTAGGGAGTATTATCTGTTACATGTGGGTGAGTTGTTGTACAGTTGTAGGGAGTATTATCTGTGACATGTGGGTGAGTTGTTGTACAGTTGTAGGGAGTATTATCTGTGACATGTGGGTGAGTTGTACAGTTGTAGGGAGTATTATCTCACTCTGTTGCTCTTGTGTTGCAGAGTGGAGCGGTCGACGGATCAGGTGATCAAACCGGTGAACGTGGAGGCTCTGTCCAAGTGGGTGGGGAAGATCCCGCCGGACGTGGTGAGGGACATGCCCGCCATCGCCCCCATGCTGTCACGCCTGGGATACGACCCGCACGCCAACCCGCCCAACTACGGACGCCCCGACGCCAAAGTCCTCGACAACACCAGGAGGGTGAGGAACCGGGACTAAAACCAGGACTAGACCAGGACTGGACCAGGACTGGACGAGGACTAAAGCAGGACTGAACCAGGACTGGACCAGGGCTACACAAGGACTGGACCAGGACTGAACCAGGACTGAACCAAGATTGAACCAGGACAAGACCAAACTCGAACCAGGACTTGACCAGGGCTAGACCTGGACTAAAGTAGGATTGGGCCAAGATGAGACCAGGATTGGACCGAGACTGGACCAGGGCTAGACCAGGGCTAGACCAGGACTGATCCAGAACTGAACCAGGACTTAGATCAGGGTTAAAGCAGAACTGAACCAGGAACTGGACCAGGACTGGACCAGGACTGGACCAGAGTTACACTAGGACTGAACCAGGACGAGGCCACCAGGGCTATACCAGGGCTAGGCCTGGACGGGGCCAGGACTGAACCAAGACCAAACCGAGACTTGACCAGGGCTAGACCAAGACTAAAGTAGGACTGGTCCATGACGAGACCAGGACTAAGCAGGACTTATCCAAGACTGGACCAAGACTGAACCAGGACTTAACCAGGGCTGAACAAGGACTGGACCAGGGTTAGACTAGGACTAGACTAAAACTGAACCAAGAATGGACCAGGACTAAAGCAAGACCGAACCAGGTCTGAACAGGGACTGAAACCAGGACTGGACTAGGACTGGACCAAGACTGGACCAGGACTTGACAGGACACATAGTTTTAGATTTATTATTTTCTTTTTACATGTTGAACTGAAATAGAAAAATGATCTTTGTCTAAAACGTCCTGGAGTCGCATCAGGTCCCTCCCCCTCCCCTCGTCCTCGTCCGTCTTCGTCCTCGTCTTCGTCCTCGTCTTCGTCCTCGTCCTGCTTCACCTGTTTTTGTATTTTACACTTGTAAACTCAAACACGTAAACACTTAAACTGTCATGAACCTGAGTTTAGTTTGAAACGGTCCAAACGAGAGCGACGCTTCAGTGAGCCTGAGTCCTGAGTCCTGAGTCCTGAGTCCTGAGTCCTGAGTCCTGAGTCCTGAGTCCTGAGTCCTGAGTCCTGAGTCCTGAGTCCTGAGTCTTGAGTCCTGAGTGTTGAGTTTGTGATAATGAGGCCACCGTCTCAGTTTCAGTTTCAGTCTCCGTGTGGTTTTCCTTTTTGTGAACTTCTTTTGTCTGTGACGCGTCTGGACCACAACAAATCAAAGAGAAATCAGGTTAACGAAACAAGAGACAAACAACATGCGCCTCCTGGCCTCATGTGTGCAGATGTAACCATATCCAAATCTCACGGTACGATTTTATCACGATAGAGGCTTTGTACCGTCACGTGACCCCAGACACACTATGTCATTGACTTCAGCAGCATCGGAGAAACATGGGCAGGTTTTGTTGTGTATTTGGTTGTTCTAGACGCTCTGAAAGGGATAAAACGATTCATTTCTTCACTGTTCCTCTGATAATGACTCATCAGGATCAAACAAGGGAATTATTGAAAAAAAGACGCAGATTATATCTAGAGAACATAAACCACAAAGAGATTTCCTACGGTACCATCAAGACACACGAAGTTTCATCAAGGTATTTGCTATTTAAATTGTTTCATAGTTTATTTAATGAAAGAAGCACATTTACTGAACTAAAATTTTCATTAATTTATCCAGGAAAACCTGCACTAGTTTAAGATTCAACGAACCCACACTGGGCTCCTGTGATCAACATGACGCACGAGTCGAAGAGTCTGTGAGCCGAACCTCGAAAGAATCGGCCATGAAAAGATCCTCGCGAACGTTAGAAAGATCCACTCACAAAAAGAGATTAATTCTAGAAGACATAGGCTACGTTCAGACTGCAGCCTGAAGTGACCCAAATCAGATTTTTTGGCCCCTATGTTCCTGTATCTGATCTTTTAATGACACAGATCAGATTTTTCAAATGTGACCCAGGACACTTGGATATGTGCTCCTGAAACTGATACATATCTGATCTTTTGACATGTGACTTCAGTCTGAACGGTCAAAGTGCATTCATCCACCTACACGTTATCAACAAGACACAAACGTCACTATTCTGCGCTGAAGTAGGAGAAAATTGTTAATGAACTCTGTGTGACTGAAGTGAAGCACATCACCACCCACCACAAAAACACCACGACCAAAAACCTCGTTCTTCTCCTTCTCAATCTCCTCCTTAAAACAAGTAAGTTGTTCATGTTCCAGTACGAGAGGAACTTTAAAATCTCCAGGTGCTCGATGCTGCGTCCATGTTTGGACAACTTCTGTAAACACAGAGACGCTCGCTGCGGTTGACGTCGTCGTGTCTCCAGTGTCACATGTGGGACACTTTTGGACCGTTTAATGTTCACACTGGAGTCACATACAAGTCACATTTAACTGGAAATGTGAACGACCTCGAAAAAACATCGGATTTCACAAAAAAATCTGAATTAAGCGTTAAGCCCTGCAGTCTGAACGTAGCCTAAGTTGTGGATAAACAAGACAATAAAGAAAACATGGTCCTACGAGTGACATGTTTATATGTGCTGGAAGATCCAGTTTCTACTGCACACTCACACTGCAAATGTTTTCTTTTTACATTTTAGTTCAGTAAATGTGCTTCTCTCATTAAATAAACTATGAAACTATTTAAATAGCAAATACCTTGATGAAAGTGACGTGAGTGTGTCTTGATGGTAACATAGGAAATCTCTTCGTGGTTTATGTTCTCTAACTATAATCTGTGTCTTTTTTTTCGATAATTCCCTTGTTTGATCCTGATGAGTCATTTCCAGAGGAACAGTGAAGAAACGAATCATTTTATCCCTTTCAGAGCGTCTAGAACAACCAAATACACAACAAAACCTGCCCATGTTTCTCCGATGCTGCTGAAGTCAATGACATAGTGTGTCCGGTGTCATGGCGGCGTAGGTACTGTTGCTGTAGGGTCACGTGACGGTGTAAAACCTCTATGTGCATCTCACGGTACGATATTTATTGCGATATTTTGAAGAGGCTGATATAATTATAGATTCGACACTTTTTTGCTTTTAAAATACCTCGACAAGACTTTGGTGTGAATTATTTCCGTCATAATCCCAAGAATACAAATTAAAAACATATTTCTTCATGTTGTCTGCGCTGAAATGAATCATGGGAAATGTAGTTCTCGATGTTGTTATGGAATTTCAGACGACTTTAGTCCTCGGAGAGTTTGACTGTAAAACCTCGTCAGCGCTCGAGTATAAATGTGTGTGTGTGGCAGAGTGGTTAGCCCGTCTCCTGTCGCTGAGCGGGTTGTGGGTTAGACTCCCGACCTCTTCTGTGGCAGAGTGGTTAGCCCTGGAGGTTGTGGTCAGAGTTTAGTCCAGGTTCAGTGGTTCAGTTTTGGAAAGTCCTTAAAGACATTCAACAGTCGAAACCAGATGGTCGTATAGTGGTCCGAGTTCTGGTCTAGTCCCCCGTGTAGTCCCCGGGCTAGTCCTCGGTCTAGTCCCCGGGCTAGTCCTCGGTCTAGTCCCCGGGCTAGTCCCCGGTCTAGTCCCCGGTCCAGTTCACGGTCTTGTCCCTGGTCCAGTCCCCAGTCCAGTCCCCGCTCTACTCTCTGGGGCGGTCCCTGGTCCGGTCCCTGGTCCGGTCCCTGGTCCAGTCTCTGGTCCAGTCTCTGGTCTAGTCTCTGGTTCAGTCCCTGGTCTAGTTCCTGGTTCAGTCCCTGATGTTGTCCTCAGTCCAGTCCCCGGTCCAGTCTCTGTCCTGTTTCTGGTTAGTCCCTGGTCTAGTCTTTGGTCTAGTCTGGTCTAGTCTTTGGTCTAGTCTTTGGTCTAGTCTGGTCTAGTCCTGGTCTGATCTAGTCTCTGGTCCTCTCTGGTCCCGTCTCTGGTCTAGTTCCTGGTTCAGTCCCTGATGTTGTCCTCAGTCCAGTCCCCGGTCCAGTCTCTGTCCTGTTTCTGGTTAGTCCCTGGTCTAGTCTTTGGTCTAGTCTTTGGTCTAGTCTTTGGTCTAGTCTTTGGTCTAGTCCAGTCCCCAGTCTAGTCCCTGATCTAGTCCCTGGTCCCGTCTCTGGTCCCGTCTCTGGTCCAGTCTCGGTCAGTCCCTGATGTTGTCTCCAGTCCCCGGTCAGTCTCTGTCCTGTTTCTGGTTAGTCCTGGTGTCTAGTCTTTGGTCTAGTCTTTGGTCTAGTCTTTGGTCTGGTCCAGTCCCCAGTCTAGTCCCCGATCTAGTCTCTAGTCCCCGATCTAGTCAGTCTCTGATCTAGTCTCTGGTCTAGTTGGTCTGTCTCTGGTCCAGTCTCTGATCTAGTCTCTGGTCTAGTCTCTGGTCTAGTCTCTGGTCCAGTTCCCGGTCTGGTTCTGGATCAGCAGTTTTTTTTTTTTACAGTAAACTCGGTCAGATCTGAGGAATGCCTCTTCACATCTGTGTTATTCAACTTGTCCTCCCCTCTTTTCTCTCTCTCTCTCTCTCTCTCTTCATCTCTCCCTCTCTCTCTCCCTCTCTCCTCCTCTTTTCCTCCTCTCTATTCCTATCCTCCCCCTCTCCGTCTTTCTTTCTTTCTCTCTCTCTGTCCTCTTTTCCTCCTCCCATCCCTCTGTTCCCCCTCTCTTTTTCTCTCTCTCTCTCTCTGTTTTACTGCTGAACAAACATTTCTTCCCCTAACATGACTTTTCCATCAGACCCTCCCTTCTTTCTACTCCTCTTTTTTGCCACTCCCTTTCTCTCTTTCTCTCTGCTCATTCTCCTCTCCCTCTTTTTTTCCTATTTTGCTTCTCTCTCTCCTTTCTCTTTTCCACTGTTTTTCTTTTCTCTCTCCTCTCTCTCTCTCTCTCTGTCCTTCTTTGCCCTTCTCCTTTCTCTCTCTCTTTCTTTCTCTCCGTCTCTCTCTTTCTTTCCAGTCCGTGTCTTGTTTTTGGAAACTCTTTCGTTCATGTCTTGTTCGTGAAAATCTGTTTTTTACATCAAGGTGAATCGAGGTCTCTCTCTCTCTCTCCTCTCCTCCGCCGCCAAACACTTTCTCTCCTCTCTTCATCTCTCGCTTTCTCCCTCCTCTTTTCTTCTTCTCTCTTCTCTCTCTGTGGCCGCACTTTCCTTCTCTCACTTCTCTTTTTCTTCCTTCCTCGACCTCTCCCTCACTTTTGTCTCCTCTTCCCACGTCTCTCTCTCCTTCTTTCTTCTCGCTCCTCTACTCCTGTGTGTCTCTCTCTCTTGTTTTCTTCTCTCTTTCCTTCTCTCTTCTCTCCCTCCTCCTGTTTTTCCCTCTCTCCTCCTGTGTCTCTCTCTCTCCTTCTTTCTTTTTATCTCTCCTCCTCTCTTCTCTCCTCTTGTGTGTGTGTGTCTCTTCTCTCTTCTCTCTCTCTCTCTCTCTCTCTCTCTTCTCTCTTTCCTCTCCTCCTATTTCTCTCTCTTCCTTGCTCCTCTGCTCTTCTACTCCTCTCCTCCTGTTTCTCCCTCTCTCGTCTTATGTCTCTCTCTCCTCCTCTCTTCTCTCTCTTCTCCTTCTCTCTCTCCTCCAGTTTTTCTCTCTCTCCTCCCTTCCTCTCTCTCCTCTCCTCCTGTGTCTCTCTCTCCTCCTCTCTTCTCTCCCCTCCTGGCTTTCTCTCTCTCTCTACCTGTGTCTTCCTCTCTCCTCTGCCCTTCTGCTCCTCTCTTCTCACTCCTCTACTCCTGTGTCTCTCTCCTCCTTTCTTCTCTCTCTCCTCTCCTCCTGTTTCTCTTTCTTCCTCTCTCTCCTCCTGTGTCTTCCTCTCTCCTTCTCTCTTCTCTCTCTCTTCCTGTGTTTTCCCCTCTCTCTTCCTTTCTTCTCTCTCCTCCTCACTTCTCTCTCTTCTCCTGTGTCTCTCTCTCGCTCCTCCTTTCTTCTCTGTCTCCTTTCCTCCTGTGTGTGTCTCTCTCTCTTCTCCTCTCTTCTCTCTCCTTCCGTCTCTCTCTCTCTCTCTCTCTCTCATCTCCTTTTTTGTCTCTCCCTCTCTCTCCTCCTGTGTCTCTCTCTCCTTCTCTCTTCTTCCTCTCTCTTGTCTCTCTTTCTCTCTACCTATATCTTCCTCTCTTCTCTCTCTCCTCCTGTCTCTCTCTTGCCTCCTCACTTCTCTTTCTCTTCCTGTGCCTCTCTCTCTCTTTCCTCTCCTCCTTGTCTCTCCCCCTCTCTCTCTCTCTCTCTCCTCTCCTCCTGTTTCTCTTTCTCCCTCTCTCCTCCGCTCTTCTACTCCTCTCCTCCTTCCTCTCTCTCCTTCCTCCTCTTTCTCTCCTCGTGTCTCCTTTTCCCCTCTCCCCCTCTCTCTCTCTCTCTGCCTCTTTCTCCCATAATACTCTATCCGTCTTTCTCTTCTTCTGTTTCTCCGTCCTCTTTTCCTCTCCTCCTCTCGCTCTCCCCCTCCTCCCTCCCTCTTTCTGTCTCTCTTCCTCATAATGCTCTATCGCTCTTTCTCTTCTCTCCCTCCCTTCTTCTCTCTCTCTCTGTCTCTGTCTCCCGTAATATTCTCTCCCTCTTTTTCTTCTTCTCTCGCTCCCTCCCTCTGTGTCTGTCTTTTTCTCTCTTAATATTCATCCATCTTTCTCTTCTTCTCTCTGTCCCTCCTCTCCATCCCTCCGTCGGTTGTGCGTCCCTGGTGTTGTGTGTGTGTTGTGTGTGTTGTGTTGTGTTGTGTGTGTGTGTGTGTGTGTTGTGTGTTTTTTGTGTGTTATCGATGTTTGTCTTTAACGATGATGAACAAACATCTTAATGCTGTAAAAGGATCTGACACTCGTTTGTTTTATGGATGAAGCAGGAACGACTCAGAGCCCATTAAGATCAGACTGCAGCGACGCACAACCACACACAACAACACACACAACTACACAACTACTACACAACTACACAACAACACAACACAACTACTACTGCAGCGACGCACAACACACACAACAACACAACTACACACAACAACACAACTACTACTGCAGCGACGCACAACTACACACAACAACAACACAACTACTACTGCAGCGACGCACAACAACACACACAACAACACACAACAACACAACTACACGACACACACACACAACACACAACAACTACACACAACCAACACACAACTACACACAACACAACACACAACTACTACACAACACACACAACAACACACAAACAACAAACTACACAACTACACAACAACTACACAACTACTACTACACAACAACACACAACTACACACAACAACACACAACAACACACAACTACACACAACTACACACAACTACTACACACAAACACACACACACACTACACACAACACACACACAACACTACAACTACACAATACACAACTACACAACAACAACAACTACACAACTACACAACAACTACACAACTACTACACAACTACACACAACACACAACTACACACACAACTACACACAACACACAACACACAACTACACAACACACTACACACAACTACACAACAACAACACACACACAACTACACAACAACACAACAACAACACAACTACACACACAATACAGCAGCGAACAAGCACAACAACTACACAACAACTACACAACAACACACACAACACTAACACACAACAACACACAACACATGCAGCGAACGCAACAACACAACACACAACTACACAACTACACAACAACACAACAACAACACACACACACACACACACAACACACACAACAACACACAACAACAACACACAACTACACACAACTACACAATACACACACAACTACACAAACTACACACAACTACACAACTACACAACTACACAACACACTACACACAACTACACACAACTACACACAACAACACACAACAACACAACTACACAACAACACACACTACACACACTACACAACAACACACTACACATGCACACGCACACACAACACACAACTACACACACACTACACAACAACACACACAACACACACACAACTACACACAACAACAACAACACACACAACTACACAACAACACAACTACACAACACGCACAACACACAAAACACACAAACAACACAACTACTACTGCAGCACGCACACTACACAACAACACACACAACAACAACACACACTACACAACAACTACTACACAACAACACAACACAACACACAACAACACAAACACAACACAACTACACAACTACACACACAACAACACACAACAACACAACAACACACACACAACACACAACTACACACAACACTACACACATAACACAACAACACACAACACATGCAGCGAACGCACAACCACACACAACTACACAACTACTACACACAACTACACAACAACAAGTACACAACTACACACAACTACTACTACACAACAACACATGCAGCGAACGCACAACCACACACAACAACACAACTACACACAACTACACAACTACACACAACAACACACAACAACACAACTACACACAACAACACACAACACACAACAACACACACACACACACACTACACAACAACACACAACACTACTACACACAACAACACACAACTACACAAAACACAACACAACACAACACACACACAACTACACACAACTACACAACTACACAACAACAACAACAACACAACAACACACACAACACACAACAACACACAACACACACAACACACAACACACAACTTACACAACTAACACACAACAACACACAACTACCACAACAACACAACAACTACACAACAACACACAACTACACACAACTACACACAACTACACACACAACACACAACTACACACAACTACACAACAACACACAACACACACACAACAACACACAACTACACAACAACACACAACTACTACACAACTACACAACACAACACACAACTACACAACAACACACAACAACTACACACTACACACAACTACTACTACACAACAACACACAACTACTACACACTACACAACAACTACACACAACAACTACACAACAACACACACTACACAACACACAACTACACAACACACAACTACACACAACTACTACACACAACAACACAACTACACACAACAACACACAACAACACACAACTACTACTACACAACTACTACAACAACAACTACACAACACACAACAACACACACTACTACACAACAACACACAACTACACACAACAACACACAACTACACAACAACAACAACACATGCAGCGAACGCACAACCGCACACAACTACACAACTACTACTACAACAAACAACAACACAAACTACAACAACAACACAACTACTACACAACAACAACACATGCAGCGAATGCACAACAACACAACAACTACACAACAACACACAACAACTACACAAACACACACCAAACTACTACACAACAACACAACAACTACACAACAACAACACAACAACAACAACACAATAACTACTACACAACAACACAACAACTACTTGCAGCAAACGCACAACCGCACGAACAACACACAACTACTACACAACAACAACACAACAACACAACTACACACAACTACACAACAACTACACACACAACTAACACAACTACACACAACTACACAACCACACAACACACACACAACAAACACAACAACTACAACACACAACAACAACACAAACTACACACAACACACAACAACACAACAACTACAACAACAACAACACACACAACACACACAACAACAAACAACTACAACAACTACACAACAACACAACAACACACACAACAACTACACAACACACACACACAACTACTACTACACAACAACACATGCAGCGAATGCACAACAACACACAACTACACAAACAACACACAACAACTACACAACAACACACAACTACTACACAACAACACAACAACACACAACAACACACAACAACACACAACAACAACACAACAACTACTACACAACAACACTACTGCAGCAAACGCACAACCGCACGACAACTACACAACTACTACACAACAACAACACAACAACTACTACACAACACACAACTACTACTACACAACAAGTACACAACAACTACACACAACAACACAACACACAACTACTACACAACAACACAACAACAACTACACAACAACAACACAACACTACACACAACTACCACAACAAACACAAACAACACACACACAACAGCACAACAACTACTACACAACAACAACACACAACAACTACTACACACACAACAACAACACAACAACTACTACACAACAACAACACAACAACTACTACACAGCAACAACACAACTACTACACAACTACACAACAACACAACAACTACTACACAACAACAACACAACAACTACACACACAACAACACAACAACAACACAACAACTACACAACTACAACACAACAACAACACACAACAACTACTACACAACAACTACACAACAACTACTACATAACAACAACTACACAACACACAACAACAACTACTACACAACAACTACACATGCAGCAAACGCACAACCGTACTACTACTACTACACAACACACAACATCACAACAACAACTACACAACAACGACACAACAACGACACAACAACGACACATCTACACAACAACACATGTAGCCGACGCACAACCAGAGGCACAACTACACAACTGTACAACAACAACACATCCACCCGCCTCACAACTGAAAAAACAACACAATAACTACACAACAACACAACTGCACAACTATACAACAAACACAACAACAACAACAACACATCCAGCCGACGCACAACTGAAAAAACAACACAATAACTACACAACAACACAACTGCACAACTATACAACAAACACAACAACAACAACAACACATCCAGCCGACGCACAACCGCACCACAACAACAAGCTGCAGTGTGTGTTGTATTGTCGTCAGTCAGGAGCCTCATGTCGTCGTGTCCTTTAGTCCGACAGAAGCTGAACCACATCAGCGACACGAGGAAACAGCTGTTTTTATCAGAGACATTAGTTTATGCAAATGAGTCATGTGGTTCTAAGCTTCGTTTCTGTAAAACGTAAACAAATGTGTCAAAGCTGAATTAAACACATTATTACTCAACGTATATTTGAGTCGTCCTCATAGGAAATAAAAAACAAACTTAAATCCGTGTATCATTTGTTCATTCATTTTTCAGTCTAAAACCAAAAATAAGAAAACGAAAAAACAACAGTTTTCTTCATTATTTGTCTCCAAAACCAAAATTTAAAAAAAACAGATAATGATTCGTTTTTTCAGTTTTCAATTTTGTGTTTAAATGAAAAATGGAAAAAACAGATAACGGTCGTTTCCCGTTTATGTGACTTCAGTGACTGTGATGCCGAACTTTTGCACCACATACGTACAGGACCAGACCGGGACCAGACCTGGACCAAAGCGGGACTGAGACCAAGACCAGAGCACAACCAGGCCGGGACCAGACCGAGACTGAGACCGGGACCCAGACCTGGACCAGGCCGGAGGCTCAGATCCAACAGCAGGGCCCGAGCTCGAAGCTGAGGCTCGAACCCTGCGGAGGCTTGGAGTCAAAGCTCAGAGTCCACTCTGGTCCCGGTCTGGTCCCGGTCTGGTCCCAGTCTGGTCCCAGTCTGGTCCGGTCTGGTCCCGGTCTGGTCCGGTGGTCCCGGTCTGGTCCCGGTCCGGTCTGGTCTGGTCTGGTCTGGTCTGGTCCTGGTCCCGTCTGGTCCCGGTCTGGTCCTGGACCTGGATCAGTCCCGGTTCAGTTTGTATTCGGTGCAAAAATCCGACATCACAGTCACTGAAGTCACGTAAACAGGAAACGGTCATTATCCTTTTTTTCCATTTTTCATTTAAACACAAAATCAAAAACTGAAAAAACGAATCATTATCTGTTTTTTCATTTTGGTTTTGGAGACAAATAATGAAGAAAATAGTTGTTTTTTTGTTGTCTTATTTTTGGTTTTATATTGAAAAACAAATGAACGAATGACACACAGATTAATGATCCACCCACATTCACATTCACCAAGACAGAGACGACGCCGACGAGTTACACCACGACCTGCCCATGGATCGAGGAGTCTGGACTCAGGATCAGACTCAAGTGTCGTCTGTTTGTTTCTCTTAATGCTCCTTATAATCCAGTGTGACTTTTGTATGAAAATAGACGAGAATTCAACATTTTACTTTTAAAGAGTGCTTCAAACTGGATTCACAGCGCGGTTTTGTGGACTGGGTTCTTTATTTTCTGAGGATGATGTGGATGAGACGCTGAAGTTTAAATTTACAACTTTACGAGAGGTGACGAATAAAGTCTTCTCATTATTTTCGCTGTTTTCTGAGTTTGTATTTTGCGTCTCTGCGTCCGTGTTCCTGATGTTTGGTGGTTCCTCTTCAAAATCTCACACGAAAACACAAATCAAAGATTTTAAAAAGTCCCGTCGACAGAAGCGAATCGTTCCCGAATAGTTTTAAAATGACGTAGTGAACCTTTAAAATCAAAAGTATCGTTTACTTTTACACTCGCTCAATCTTTTTTATTTCAGCTGTTATAATTGTCACATTTTTCCTGCCTTAGTTTTCGTTTTTGGCTCGGACTTCTTAAAGATCTCGTGTTTTTTAAAGTCCTGGATCAGATCTGGAGCCGCGGAACAAATCCAAAAATGTTCCTCTTTCTTTTTTTTTCCCCGTGTTTGGAGTTTTTCGTTTCTCACACGACGCCGAGACTTTGTGGAGCTGCTCCTGATCAGAACCATGTGAGGAAAACCGAGCCAAAGACTGTTAGTGGAACTGTCTGCTTCTCCTCTGCTTCCTCTGACCTTCTGACCTTCTCATCTGCTCCTCTCTGCTCCATCTCCTCTGCTTCTTCTTCTCCTCCTCTTGTTCTTCTGCTCCCCCTCTGCTTCCTCTGACCCTCTGACCTTCTTCTCTGTTCCTTTTGCTCCTCCTCTGCTTCTTCTACTCCTCCTTTGCTTCTTCTGACCCTCTTCTCTGCACCTCCTCTGCGCCATGTCCTCCTCCTCTGGTTCCTCTGCTCCTCTGACCTTCTTTTCTGCTCCATTTTTGTCCATCCTCTGCTCTTCTGACCTTCTTCTCGGCACCATTTGCTCTTCCTTTGCTCCTCCTCTGCTCCATCTGCTCCTCTCCTCTCCATCCTGCTACTCCTCTGCTTCTTCTGCTCCGTCTGCTCCTCTTCCTCTACTCCATCTACTCGTCCTTTGCTTCTCCTCTGGTTCTTCTGTTCCTCCTCTCCATCCTCTGCTCCTCTGACCCTCTCTTCTGCTCCTGTGACCATCTTCTCTGCTCCATTTGCTCCTCCTCTGCTCCGTCTGCTCCTTCTTCTACTCCTCCTCTGGCTCTTCTGCTCCTCCTCTGCTTCTTCTGACCCTCTGACCTTCTCCTCTGCTCAATTTTCTCCATCCTCTGCTCCATCTGCTTCTCCTCTGCCTCATCTGCTCCTCTCCTCTACATCCTCTGCTCCTCTGACCTTTTTCTTTACTCCTCCTCTGCTTCTTCTGCTCCTCCTCTGTTTCTTCTGCTCTGCTCCTCTGACCATCTTCTTTGCTCCTCTAACCCTCTGACCTTCTCCTCTGCTCCTCCTCTGCTTCTTCTGCTCCTCTGACCTTTTTCTCTGCTCTATTTGCTCCTCATCTGCTTCTCCTCTGCTCCTCTGACCTTCTCCTCTGCTCGATCTTGCTCTACATCCTTAAACCTCCTCTGTGCTCTTCCTCTAGGCCTCCTGTTTCCTGCTTTTTCTGACCTTCTCCTCCAACCCTCTCCTCTCCATCCTCTGCTCCTCTGACCTTCTCCTCTGCTTCATCTGCTCCTCCTCTGTTCCATCTGCTTCTTCTGCTCCTCTCTGCTCTTCTGCTCCTCTTCTTCTGCTCCTCCTTTGGTTCTTCTGCTCCTTCTCTACTTCTTCTACTCCTCTTCTGCTTCTTCTGCTCCTCCTTTGGTTCTTCTGCTCCTCTTCTCCTTCTTCTGCTCCTCTTCTGCTTCTTCTGCTCCTCCTTTGGTTCTTCTGCTCCTCCTCTGACCCTCTGACCTTCTTCTCTGCTCCATTTGCTCCTCCTCTGCTTCTTCTGCTCCTCTTCTGCTCCATCTGCTCCTCTCCTCTCCATCCTCTGCTCCTCTGACCCTCTGACCTTCTCCTCTGCTCCTCTGACCTTCTCCTCCTTCTTCTGCTCTGCCCTCCTTCTGCTTCTTCTCTGGTTCATCTGCTCCTCCTCTGCTTCCTCTGCTCCTCTGACCTTCTCCTCTGCTCCTCTGACCTTCTCCTCTGCTCTTCTCTCTGCTCCTCTGACCTTCTCCTCTGCTCTTCTCCTCTGCTCCTCTGACCTTCTCCTCTGCTCCTCTGACCTTCTCTGACCTTCTTCTCTGCTCCTCTGACCTTCTCCTCCTTCTTCTGCTCCTCCTCTGCTCCATCTCCTCCTCCTCTGCTTCTTCTCTGGTTCATCTGCTCCTCCTCTGACCTTCTCCTCTGCTCCTCTGACCTTCTCCTCTGCTCCTCTGACCTTCTCCTCTGCTCCTCTGCTCTTCTCCTCTGCTCCTCTGCTCTCTCCTCTGCTCCATCTTCCTCTTCCCCCTTAAACCTCCTCTGTGTTCTTCCTCCTGTTCCTCCTCTGTACATTCTGCTCGTGTCTGGCTCCGCTCCCGTCGTCTCTCCCGTCTCTCGTTGGCGTCGTGGTGAACAGATGTCCTTGTTTTCTTGGCCTCCGTCTCTTCTCCGCGTCGCGTCGCTTCGCTCTTCCGGTTCCTCGCGTGTTCCGTGTCGTGTTTGTGGATTGGCGAGCTCGCGTGTGGCTGTAAACATCCGTGTCGGAGCGTGTTGCGTCAGATGGTTCGCACGTGGAGCTACGTCAGGAACAGCTGGAGGAAAATAAACGCGAAAGAAACATCAGATCGTCACAGCTGAAACGAGTCTGAGCTGAGGTTTACGAGAAAGTGCAAGAACTTTTCACAATTAACACACACACAAAAAATAAAAAATAAATCTTAAAGGTGTAAAGAGGTGGAGATGTTATTATTTTATCTAGAATGTTTCACAGTATGGCATTAAACCTTTCTATCTCCATGGAGACCAAACCAAGTTACAGATGTGTGCGTGTGTGAATTAGGGGTTTTCAAAAATATTAAAATATCGTTATATCGTTTCGTTTAATGTGATGAATCGTGGGCTGCTGTATCGATATATCGCCAAATTTATTTTTTAGTTTATTTTACTAAATTATTTTGTTACAGCGACACTTTTTTTTAGCCTGATTCATCAGCAGGTTTCACTTTGTAGAAACCGTGTGACCTCGCAGCATTAGGATTCGTTCGCTCAACGGCAGGCGGGTACTTTTTATATTTAACCAATCGCCGTTGTTTAGTCGTGACATTTGTAATGCGCCAAATCCTGTAGGAGGAAGAACAATAACGTCTTTCCTCTTGATAAAGTAGTTGTTGTAGTAGCTGTAGTAGTAGTAGTTTGTTGTAGTAGTTATTTTTGTAGTAGTTGTTGTTGTTGTTGTTGTAGTTGTAGTTGTAGTTGTAGTTGTAGTTGTAGTTGTTTGTAGTTGTAGTAGTTGTAGTTGTAGTAGTTGTAGTAGTGTAGTAGTAGTTTGTTGTAGTAGTTGTTGTTGTTGTAGTTGTAGTAGTAGTTGTTGTAGTTGTAGTAGTAGTTGTTGTAGTTGTAGTAGTAGTTGTTGTAGTTGTAGTAGTAGTTGTTGTAGTTGTAGTTGTAGTAGTTGTTGTAGTTGTAGTTGTTGTAGTTGTAGTAGTAGTAGTAGTTGTAGTTAGTGTAGTAGTAGTTGTAGTAGTGTAGTGTAGTTGTAGTACTGTTTGTTGTAGTAGTTGTTGTAGTGTTGTTGCTGTAGTAGTAGTTGTTGTAGTCTGTAGTAGTTTTTGTATGACTTGTTAATCTAGTGATCTCTCCCGAGTTCTGTTCAAACCCTCCTTACAGTGAGCGGTACGAGCCTGTACGAGGCTCCGCCCACAAGCCCACGTCCCTCACGCTCCCACACGACAACGCTCCATAAATACACAAAAACACGATTAAAAAAAAAAAAAAAAACTGTACACAACGACTTCACAAACTGGATGTGATGTGCAGGAGTTTCATTTGAGGGACGAACGCCGAGTGTGTGGTCATAGCGCTCTGAAGGGGGAGTGACTTAGCAAAGAGAGAGGAGCTGAAACTTATAAAACACATGCATAAGTTGTGTTTTTTGGCGCTTATAGTATTTTAAAAACAAAAAAAGTAGCGTGGAGACCTAAATATGTGATGTGTTAGCAGCTAATCCTCCAGAGAAAGAAAAATCCAGCCTCTTTATCGTTGGAAACACAGACTTTTAATATTTTCTGACAGATTTACAAACTGTAGTCTTTGTAAACATCGCTCCAGAACTCCATAACTCTCTGTTCTGACCCGCGCGGAGACAGTCGGACTCTTATTTTTGTCCCGGCTCCAGGCGCAGATTGGCTCCGAGTCCGCACCAGATTCGAGCTTCAGATTCTGGGAATAATAAACAGAGGGAAAAAGGCCCGGCCCCTCCTCTCAGTGTGGAGGAGGAGGAGGAGGGTGGAGGAGGTTGTGGGTTCGACTCCGACTCCTGATCTGGCGCAGTCTCAGTAAAATAAACCATGTGTGAAAGTCTAAAGTTGAAACAGATGAGCTCAGGCAGATGTGGAGGAGGTTTGGATCTGTCACTCAAACTTAAAGGGCCTGAACCTGGTTTAAAGCATCAGTCAGGAACAAGTTTTAGTTTGAACCTTTTGCCCCGCCCCCTTAGGCTCCGTCCACACTGCAGGGCTTCATGCTCAGTTCGGATTTTTTTGTGAAATCCAATTTTTTTGCGAGGTCGTTCACATTTCCAGTTAAATGTGACTGATTTGTGACTCCAGTGTGAATTTTAAACGCCCCAAAAGTGTCTCGCATGAGCACTGGAGACACGACGACGTCACACACAGAGAGTGTGCTCAGAGTTTATGGAAGTCACCTAAAGGAGAAAGAACTGGAGGAGCGAGAGAGGAGGAGAATCTGTGTGTCATTCATTCATTTATTTTTTTTAAATAAAACCAAAAATAAGAAATCGAAAACACAACAGTTTTCTTCATTATTTGTCTCCAAAACCAAAATGAAAATGAATAATGACCAGTCCTGGTCTCAGGCCTGCTCTGATTCCGATCTCAGGCCCGGTCTTGTTCCCGGTCTCGTTCCCGGTCTCGTTCCCGGTCTCGTTCCCGGTCTCGTTCCCGGTCTCGTTCCCGGTCTCGTTCCCGGTCTCGCTCCCGGTCTCGCTCCCGGTCTCGTTCCCGGTCTCGTTCTCAGTCCCGGTCTCAGTCCCGGTTCTGGTCCGTCCCAGTCTCGTCCGTTCGTTCCCGGTCTGTTCCCGGTCTCGGTTCCCGGTCTCGGTCCCGGTCTCAGTCCCGGTCTCGGTCCTGGTCTGGTCCCAGTTTCAGTCCCGGTCTGGTTCTGGTCTGGTCCCGGATCTGGTTTAGTCCTGGTTCAGTCAAAATCAAAAACTAAAAAATCTAATCATTATCTGTTTTTTCATTTTGGTTTTGGAGACAAATAATGAAATAAAACAGTTGTTTTTTTGTTTTCTTATTTTTGGTTTTATATTGAAAAACGAATGATACAAGGATGAGGAGGACAGGGATAGAGAGACGCTGAGAGGAGAGGAGGAGAAAGACATGAGGGGGGATATGGAGGGAGACAGTGGTGGAGTTAGCCATTTGGGGGCCCTCAGAGAACTTGAGTTTGGGGCCCTCCTTATGGCCCCATTCACATTAGCTCTTATTCAAGTCATTTTTGTTGTGGATGCAGTGTTCGTTCTCACTAATCTGATGGAAAACGGCTCCAGAGACGGAACGATCTGGTGCCTCCGGCTCCAACGAATTCATTTGAGTACAGACCTGATCCTTGACTGTGTGGACGCCTGAAAACACTGATACTCTGATGTAGGAGCTCTAGTCGTGTCTTTATTGAACCACGTCACTGTGACTCGCTCCTTCCTGATTCTCTGGGTTCGTGACATTGATCATGTGACGATATTCTGGGAAACAGTTTAAACAAACCAGAGACAAACGGGAGACAGCGGAACTACAACAACTTACTAGTACACAGTCCACAAAAACACTGTTTTCACTCTCACCATCTTCCTCAGCTCGAAATCGGCTGCTGCGACTTTCTATCGTTTCAGTCGTTTTCGTGTTAAAGAGCGAAGTGTAGTTCTGTACGTCTGTGTGTACGACCTGCAGACGTATAATCTCTGAAAAGTTTCACATGAACCATCTCCAACACGACAGAAACACAGAACAGACTCACCATCAGCAGAACACCCCTCTGTCACAGAAAGAACACTCATATTCCACTGAGTCACTGTGTCCTTTAGTCCGACACAAACTGAACCACATCAGGGCACGAGGAAAGAGCTGTTTTTATCAACACTTAGTTTATGCAAATGAGTCATGTGGTTTTAAGTTTAGTTTCTGTAAAACGTAAACAAATGTGCTCAAAGCTGTGTGGATGAAGAAGGCCTGAGGACACAGAAACGACGTGTCTGGACGCAAATTGTTTGATACGTTGATAAAGTGTAAACGTAACTAATAATTCAGTTTTTTAGTATTTATTGTCTGTTTTTGCTCATTGTTCTTGAGACACACACATCTCTTTCTGAATTAGGGTTGATTGGAAACTTGTCTTTTTAGTTCGGTCGCCGACTAGAAAACCAAATGTGGAAGTAGTTTTGTTTTTTTGTTAGTACAGTTACATTTTTGATTACATCCATTACATATGACTCTGTTATGATTCTGTTCAAATCACGGTTAAGGTGACTCATCCATTTTAACGTGAAAGAGTGAATGCTTTGACAGTTAAAATAATTTGACAATCAGATTTTATTTTGATGGAGCTTTTCTTGTTTAAAAGTAAAACTACTCTTATTTAATGTTTTGTCATATTGAGAGAAAATCAAATTGCTCTGAGGCCCCGATCATTAGCGGCACTGAGGGAAATTAGTCGGGGGGCCCCTCCAGGTTTGGGGGGCCCCTAAGCGACTGCCCAGTGTTGCCTAATTGTATCTCCGCCTCTGGACAAGGAGAGAGATAAGGAGAGAAAGTGTGTTCCCGTCGTATTCGTGTGGGACTGTGTGTGTGGTGCAGGATGAAACTGGACCGTGTGGTTAAAGTGTCTTGCCCAAGGACACAGGATCGCGCTGGCTCTGGTGTTTATCGCCGCTGAGTCGAGGGGTTGAGCTCCCGAAGCCGCTGCTGCCGTTTAACCCACCTGGCCCCAAATCGCTAAGCTCCGTCTGATGGAGAACACATGGAAACGCTCAGAGCCTTTTCGCTCGGCTCCCGCGCACAAGATCACCCTCCCCCTCCATCCCTCCCTCCGCCCGTCATCCCTCGCTCCGTCCGTCCCTCCGCCCGCCGTCGCTCACATTCTTCTGATGTTTGCGGAGGAGAAGCGGAGCGGCGTCTTTTCGTCGAACGGTCGAGTTTACGTCGCGTTTTAATTTTGCGGTGAAGCTCGGGCCTCACAGACAGAACGTACAAGGGATGGAGGCCAGGGGTCGAGAAGAACAGAGGAACAGAGGAGGAGAGGAACAGAGGAGGAGAGAAGAGGAGGAGAGGAGCCAAGGAAAAGAGCAGAGGAGAGGAACAGAGGAATAGAGGAGCAGAGGAAAGAAGCTGAGGAACGGAAGAGAAGAACAGAGGAGGAGGAACGCAGGAGAGAAGGAACAGAGGAGAGGAACAGAAGAGAGGAAGAGAGGAGAGGAGGAACAGAGGAGAAGGTTAGAGGACGAGGAGCGGAGGAGGAGGAACAGAGGAACAGAGGGGAAGAACAGAGGACAGGCACAGAGGAACAGAGGAGAGGAGAGGAGGAGGAGGAGGATAAGAGGAGAGGAGCCAAGGAAAAGAGCAGAGGAGAGGAACAGAGGTGGAGGACCAGAGGAGACGAGCAGAGGAGGAAAGGAACAGAGGAGAGGAAGAGGAGAGGAGCAGAGAAACAGAGGAGAGGAACTGAGGAAAGGAACAGAGGAAAGAAGGAACAGAGGAGAGGAGCAGATGGAGCAGAGATGGTCAGAGGAGGAGGAGATTCCCTGTGGTCCATAATCCACTCTGTGTGTCTGTGTGTGTGTTTCTGTGTTTCTCTGTGTTTCTGTGTGTGTGTGTCTGTGTGTGTGTGTGTGTGTGTGTGTCTCTGTGTGTGTGTGTGTGTGTGTGTGCTGTGTGTGTGTGTGTGTCTGTGTTTCTGTGTGTGTCTGTGTGTGTGTGTGTGTCTGTGTGTGTGTGTGTGTGTGTGTGTCTGTGTGTCTGTGTGTGTGTGTGTGTGTGTGTGTGTGTCTGTGTGTGTGTGTGTGTGTGTGTGTGTGTGTGTGTGTGTGTGTCTGTGTGTGTGTGTGTGTGTGTGTGTGTGTGTGTGTGCTGTGTGTGTGTGTGTGTGTTCTGTGTGTGTGTGTGTGTGTGTGTGTGTGTGTGTGTGTGTCTGTGTGTGTGTGTGTGTGTGTGTGTGTGTGTGTGTGTGTGTCTGTGTGTGTGTGTGTGTGTGTGTGTGTGTGTCTGTGTGTGTGTGTGTGTGTGTGTGTGTGTGTGTGTGTGTGTGTGTCTGTGTGTGTGTGTGTGTGTGTGTCTGTGTGTGTGTGTGTGTGTCTGTGTGTGTGTGTGTGGTCTGTGTGTGTGTGTGTGTGTCTGTGTGTGTGTGTGTGTGACTGTGTGTGTGTGTTGTGTGTGTCTGTGTGTGTGTGTGTGTGTGTCTGTGTGTGTGTGTGTGTGTGTGTGTGTGTCTGTGTGTGTGTGTGTGTGTGTGTGGTGTCTGTTGTTGTGTGTGTGGTGTGTTGTGAGTGTGTGTGTGTGTGTCTCTGTGTGTGTTGTGTGTTGTGTCTGGTGTGTGGTGTGGTGTGTGTGTGTTTCTGTGGTGTGTGTGTGTGTGAGAGGTGTGTTTGGTGGAGGGTGGTCTCTGAGTGTGTTTGAGGTGGAGTTCTGTGTGTGTGTGTGAGACTGTGAGAGGAGATGAGATGAGAGTGGAGTGTGAGAGAGGTGGAGAGGTTTGTGAGATGGAGTGTGGAGAGGTGGAGAGGTGGAGAGAGGTGGTGTGTGGATGGGAGGGTGGAGGGTGGAGGTGGAGTGGAGTGGAGTGGAGAGGTGAGGTGGAGAGGATGAGAGAGGAGGGGGAGGATGAGAGAGAGAGATGGAGAGATGGAGAGGTGGAGAGGTGGAGAGGTGGAGAGGTGGAGAGAGAGATGGAGAGATGGAGAGATGGAGAGGTGGAGAGGTGGAGAGATGGAGAGATGGAGAGATGGAGAGATGGAGAGGTGGAGAGGGTGGAGAGGTGGAGAGGTGGAGAGGTGGAGAGGTGGAGAGGTGGAGAGGTGGAGAGGTGGAGAGGTGGAGAGAGGTGGAGAGATGGAGAGAGGAGGGAGAGAGAGATGAGATGGAGAGATGAGAGGTGGAGAGGTGGAGAGGTGGAGAGGTGGAGAGATAGTGGAGAGGTGGAGAGATGGAGAGAGGAGGGATAGAGAGAGATGGAGAGATGAGAGGTGGAGAGGTGGAGAGAGGGAGAGATGGAGAGAGATGGAGAGATGGAGAGGTGGAGAGGTGGAGAGATGGAGAGATAGAGATCTGGCTGCATTGATCATAATCATCGGGCGAGTATCAACCGGCGTCTGTTCTGTAAACGAACGAAAAGAACAAGAACATGAGAAAAAGAATCAAGTCACAGAGAGAGAGAGAAGAGTCTGTGTGTCGTTCGTTCATTCATTTTCAATATAAAACGAAAAATAAGAAAACGAAAAACAACAGTTTTCTTCATTATTTGTCTCCAAAACCAAAATGAAAAAACAGATAATGATTTGTTTTTTCAGTTTGAGATTTTGTGTTTAAATGAAAAATGGAAAAAACAGATGACGACAGTTTCCCGTTTACGTGATTTAAGTGACTGTGGTGTTGGACTGAACCAGGACTGAGACCGGAACCAGACTGGGACCAGACCGGGACCAGGGTGGACTCCGAGCTTTGACTCCGAGCCTCAGCTTCGAGCTCCGGCCCTACCGTGGACTCTGAGCCTCCGGTCTGGTCTCGGTCTGGTCTCAGTTTCAGTCCCCCTCTGGTCCCGGTCTGGTCTCGGTCTCAGTCCCGGTCTCAGTCATGGTCTGGTCTCAGTTTCAGTCCCGTTCTCAGTCTCAGTCCAGTCCCCCTCTGGTCCCGGTCTGGTCTCAGTCTCGGTCTCAGTCGCGGTCTGGTCCCAGTCTGGTCTCGGCCTGGTCTCAGTTTCAGTCCCGGCCTGGTCCTGGCCTGGTCTCGGTCTCAGTCCCGCTCTGGTCCCGGTCTGGATCAGTCCTGGTTCAGTCCCACATCACAGTCACTTAAATCACGTAAACGGGAAACGGTCGTTATCCGTTTTTTTTTTTCCATTTTTCATTTAAACACAAAATCTCAAACTGAAAAAACAAATCATTATCTGTTTTTTTCATTTTGGTTTTAGAGACAAATAATGAAGGAAACTGTTATTTTTTCATTTTCTTATTTTAGATTTTATATTGAAAAACGAACGAACGAACGACACACGGATTGAGAAGGAAAGAGAGAGAGAGAGAGTGTGGACGGACGGACAGATGGAGGGAGAGAGGAGCCAAGCGCGGAGTCAGAATTTCCGAGTGTAACCCCGAACAGGAATTCTGGAATTGATGATGTCAGTGAAATGCGAACTGCCCCGAACGAATCCAGGAATCCCACGAAGACACGAGGAGGGAGGGACGGACGGAGGGAGGGAGGGAGGGAGGGCATCTGACACAATCTGACACACGAGGAGGAGGAGGGATCGAGTCTTTTCCTTTTTCATGAGAATCGAGTTTTTATTATTTCAGTTTCGTGACACTTCTGGCTTCTTTGTTTGATTTTACTCAATGAAATTCTAAATCAGTGACATTTTCGCTCTTTCTAAACGCCACATTTAAACGTAGTATTTTGTTTTTCAGGTTTTTAAAGGTGAATTTCAGCTCCCAGATTTCCTAAGAGAACAGTCACAGGTACAGTCCCTCTCTGCCTGTCTCCAACCATCACTCTCAGATTTTTAGTTTTATATTTTTTTTCCCCCTCATCAAATTCACCTGATTTTCGTTGATATTTTCGCTTCTTTTGGCGCTTCATGTTTTGTCTCTCTCGTTGTTTTTGGGGGTCGGGGCGTCGCGTGTGTGGAAGCGCTGTGCTGCCCTCTGGTGCTCGCTCGCAGACACGACACTTTGCTTGCTCCTGCTCTGAGCCTGAATCATCACTCACACTCACAGGAAGAAGAGCTTTTAAAGTGAACTAAACATGCGTCTTTGTGTTTTTGTGGTTTTTTTTTTTTTTTTTAGATGCAGAGATCCGCAGAGAGACCCAACCCCAGTTAGGACCCGAGCCGCGACGTCACAGAGACATCACCGCCAACAGGTAAACGTCTGGTACATTCATGTTCCTCTGGTTCCCACTTGGTTTGGTGGTGTTGGTGTTTATTCAGTTTGTCGACTGGACAAAAGTTTATTTGGTCGAATACATTTCAGAGCTCATCCAAACTGGAATCTCAGACTTCGGGTCATCGCACAATTCATACTGGGAAGGATTTTACAAAAAAGTGAGCATCAAACCTCCTTGTTTGTTTTCCCAAAGTTGATCTTTTCAAGTCTTTTGAACCATATCACTTTTGTTTCTGGTTCTGATATTGTCATATTTTAGTTTTGGGATTCAGACGTCGTAATTGTGTGGTTGTTGGATCCTAACAGCGGAAAACAGCTCGAGAAATGTGTTTGTGAACTTCATAAATGCAAAAGTGAATCAGATGTGTGTGACTCAAACCTCTGTTCAAACTGTTTCTCTTTCTGAAAGGTGAAGGTGATGGGCAGGATTGATCCACAGGAAGAACCAAAAAGGAAACATTTGTCTGTCTAAGAAATCATCCTGAGTTTACAGAGAACATTTTGTATGTGGAGCGACAACAAAACAAAATCCTGCTCCTTCGCTCAACCTCGGTTACGAATTTAAAAAGTCAACGCCAAAGTGAAAGTCTCCAACTGTTCACCAAGAAACACCTTCCACTGCAAAGACCAAGACGTGATGTTGCTGTAAAACCACAAGAACAAGAAAGTGCAGCTCAGTCTGTTTGTCTTCTGCTCCTCTACATTAACAAACGGGATTTTGCTTTGTTGTCGCTCCACATACAAAATGTTCTCTGTAAACTCGGGATGATTTAGTCAGACAAATGTTTCCTTTTTGGTTCTTCCTGTGGATCAATCCTGCCCATCACCTTCACCTTTCAGAAAGAGAAAGAGTTTGAACAGAGGTTTGAGTCACACACATCTGATTCACTTTTGCATTTATGGAGTTCACAAACACATTTCTCGAGTTGTTTTTCGCTGTTAGGATCCAAAAACCACACAATTACGACATCTGAATCCCAAAACTAAAACATGACAATATCAGAACCAGAAACAAAAGTGATATGGTTCAAAAGACTTGAAAAGATCGACTTTGTCAATAAACACGTCCCACTGGGAAAACAAACATGGAGGTTTGATGCTCATTTTCTCAGAAATTCTTTCCCAGTATGAATTGCGCGATGACCTGAAGTCAGAGATTCTTGATGCGTCTATTGAAGAAGCAGTTTGGATGAGCTCTGAAAAGTATTCGACCAAATAAAGTTTTGTTCAGTTGACAAACTGAATTTGCTGTGGATTCTACCTGGACGACTGAGGGATTTTTCCCCATGATAAATATTGGTCATAGTTTTACTTTTACACATGTAGTTTTATAAATACTCATCGCTATTGAGCCGTTCTCCTCCACTGATTGTTTAATGTAATAAATAAACTAAACACTAAATTCTCTAAAGAGGTGTAGGTACACACCCGTCACTGATGCAAGTCCACTACAGCGACCAGAGGCTGTGTTCAGATGCACCTGAAGTCACCCAAATCAGATTTTTTGGCCCCTATGTGACCTGTGTCTGATCTTTTAATGACACAGATCCGATTTTTCAAATGTGACCCAGGACACTTGGATATGTGCTCCTGAAACTGATACATATCTGATCTTTAACATGTGACTTCAGTCTGAACGGCCAAAGTGCATTCATCCACCTACACGTCATCAACAAGACACAAACGTCACTATTCTGCGCTGAAGTAGGAGAAAATTGTTAATGAACTCTGTGTGACTGAAGTGAAGCACATCACCACTCACCACAAAACACCACGACCAAAAACCTCGTCCTTCTCCTTCTCAATCTCCTCCTTAAAACAAGTAAGTTGTTCATGTTCTGGCTCCGGTACGAGAGGAACTTTAAAATCTCCAGGTGCTCGATGCTGCGTCCATGTTTGGACAACTTCTGTAAACACAGAGACGCTCGCTGCGGTTGACGTCGTCGTGTCTCCAGTGTCACATGTGGGACACTTTTGGACCGTTTAATGTTCACACTGGAGTCACATACAAGTCACATTTAACTGGAAATGTGAACGACCTCGAAAAAACATCGGATTTCACAAAAAAATCTGAATTGAGCGTTAAACCCTGCAGTCTGAACGTAGCCTAAGTGACACAAAGTCTGCACTTTACACCAGGAGCATCAGCAGCACAGACCGTCAGCAGAACTGCAAATGCTCGTACTTTTAAAAGCTTCACTTTACCCCAGAGACACAGATCTGCTCCTGAGACTCCAGCCTCTGTTTGTTCTCACGTTTAAACTCTAAACTTTTCACATTGTTTTTGTTTTCATTGTTGACTGGATGAATTCTGTTTAAAACCACAAAACAAAAGTCCAGAGACTTGATGTTTTACAGTGATGTCGAGTCGCATCTGTGGAGCTGCATTAATGAAGCTCGTCTCTGTTTCTCTTTGGTCGTTGCTCCTCGCTCCTTTTACTTCAGAAGTCGTTCTTGTAAAGTTTCTGTTTGATGCTCGTGTTTACACGACTGTAGCGGTTTTACAGAACGTATTTTGAAAGGGCATCTGGAGTGTTTCCTCTGATAAAAGTCTGGAGACGCTCGGACTGAAAACATTTTGGGAGTAAGTGAGCAGGTTTTGTCTCACTCTGTCTCCTGCTCTGCCATCGCTCACTGAGAGACTGAGAAAACAAGACCCTGACCGAGCGCTCGCTCCCTGGACACACCTGCAGGGTTTTTCTCCCTCGTTGGTCCAGGGTGTTTATGATGCACGTCAGACGCGTCTGCCTCAAATGTAAAAGCTCCAACCAGAGACGAAATTAGACTTTAATCTGAATCCATGTGTCATTCGTTCATTTGTTTTTCAATATAAAACCAAAAATAAGAAAAACAACAGTTTCCTTCATTATTTGGCTCCAAAACCAAAATGAAAAAACAGATAATGATTTGTTTTTTTAGTTTTCGATTTTAAATGAAAAATGGAAAAAACGGATAACGACCGTTTCCCGTTTACGTGACTTCAGTGACTGTGATGCCGGACTGAACCAGGACTGAACCAGGACTGATCCAGACCGGGACCAGACCAGGACCAGACCAGGACCAGACTGGGACCAGATCAGACTCCGAGCTTTGACTCCGAGCCTCCTCGGGGTTCAAGCCTCAGCTTTGAGCCCTGGCCCTGCCGTGGGCTCTGAGCCTCCGGTCTAGTCCCAGTCTGGTCTTGGTCTCAGTCTTGGTCTCAGTCCCAGTCTGGTCCCGGTCTCGGTTCTGGTCTCGGTCTTGGTCTGGTCCCGGCCTGGTCTTGGTCCCGGCCTGGTCTTGGTCCCGGCCTGGTCTTGGTCCCGGCCTGGTCTTGGTCCCGGCCTGGTCCTGGTCTGGTCCTGTTCTGGTCCTGGTCTGGTTCTGGTCTGGTCCTGATCTGGTCCTGGTCTGGTCCTGGTCTGGTCCCGTCCATATGCGGTGCAAAAGTCCTTCATCTCAGTCACTGAAGTCACGTAAACGGCCGTTATCCGTTTTTTCCATTTTTCATTTAAACACAAAATCGAAAACTGAAAATGTTGGTTTTGGAGACAAATAATGAAGAAAACTGTTGTTTTTTCGTCTAATAAAGTCTCACCTTTTTGTCAAAAATCAAACTCCAAAACAGAAACTGATCACTGAACGCTCGCACTGACCACGGGAAAATGAAAATGTTTAATTATCTTTTATAAAAACTCTGTGTCGTTATTTTCACTTAGATCCTCAGTCCTGGTTTAGTCCTGGTTTGGTCCCTGGTTTAGACCTGGTTTAGTCCTGGTTTAGACCTGGTTTAGACCTGGTTTAGTCCTGGTTTAGTTCTGGTTTAGACCTGGTTTAGACCTGGTTTGGTCCTTGTTTAGTCCTGGTTTAGTCCTGGTTTAGACCTGGTTTAGACCTGGTTTAGACCTGGTTTAGTCCTGGTTTAGTCCTGGTTTAGACCTGGTTTACACCTGGTTTAGACCTGGTTTAGACCTGGTTTAGTCCTGGTTTAGTCCTGGTTTAGACCTGGTTTAGACCTGGTTTAGACCTGGTTTAGACCTGGTTTAGTCCTGGTTTAGACCTGGTTTACACCTGGTTTACACCTGGTTTAGTCCTGGTTTAGACCTGGTTTAGACCTGGTTTAGACCTGGTTTAGTCCTGGTTTAGTCCTGGTTTAGACCTGGTTTAGACCTGGTTTAGACCTGGTTTAGACCTGGTTTAGTCCTGGTTTAGACCTGGTTTACACCTGGTTTACACCTGGTTTAGTCCTGGTTTAGACCTGGTTTAGACCTGGTTTGGTCCTGGTTTAGTCCTGGTTTGGTCCTGGTTTGGTCCTGGTTTGGTCCTGGTTTGGTCCTGGTTTAGTCCTGGTTTAGTCCTGGTTTAGTCCTGGTTTAGTCCTGGTTTAGTCCTGGTTTAGTCCTGGTTTAGACCTGGTTTGGTCCTGGTTTGGTCCTGGTTTAGTCCTGGTTTAGTCCGTGCGGGAGGGAGACTTGTTTAACAGCTCAGATCAGCTCAGCTTTTGTCGCTCCACCAAGTCGGGTCTTTGTGGTCAGTTTGTGTTAAAATAAAACTCAGATTAAGTCTAATTTGAGTGACAGATCTTCAGACAGAGCAGTGCTTCCTGTTAGCGTCACAACTCCAGAGAATACTGACGACATGAGGTGTAAATATGAGCGCAGGGATCTGAACGTGAACGCTCTCCATGATAAAAATATTAAATTAAATCTGTCCCTGTTCCTTCTCTCCGCAGGACGTCTGGACGCGATCACATGACCTCCTCCTCCTCCTCCTGTTCGTCACTGCATCACATGACCCGACTCGACCAATCACGAGGCTGAACTCTGAATGTCCCACAGTGTCATGTTTCCATGGTGGCGTTTTTTTTTGTTTTTTTTTTTGGACGGACACGAACTCTTAATGTGGAAGTGTATTTATGAACGAGCGACGGCGTTTTCAGTTTCTTTTCTGTTTAGTTTTTTTTCATGCCTTTGTTTCGTGCTGTGTCATGGTACGAGTCACGTGGAGTTTGGACCGTGATAAACCAACGCTTTTATAAAAACTGTGTCTGTGTCCTTATTTTCACTCACATGTTCAAACACTTTAAGGAACTGGATGTAAGATTTAGATGTTTACTGATGTGGCTGAAGTGTCTTGCCCAAGGACACAACAAGTACAGGTCCAACCTGAAAAACCAGGAAAACAGACACAAGACTCGACTCAACTTAAAGATTTTTATTGAAATTGTTCAGTTCCTTTAGTAGCAGTAGCAGGTCGAAAACCTTTAAAGTAAACAAATATGTGTAATAATTAAATTAAATTTACATTTTACAATTTTATCAGTTATATAATAAGAATTTGAATTTATATACTTAAAATATATTTATTTTTATATATAATCATATTTATTAATATACATTTTTCACATTAAATAACTAAAATTTTAGCCAATGTATCATTTTACCAATTCATTTTTAATCTTAAATATAAACATATTTTATAAAATTTTAAATGACTAATAATAAAATATTACATTTATTTCATATAAAGATTTTTTTTAATAAAGTAATAAATTGTTTTTTAAATGCTAAATATATATTTTCCAAATTAGTGCTACTTTAACTTAGTAGATTTTACACCATTTACTTTTAATTGGATTTTTTACTTTATATTTAAATGATCAAATGCCAATTATCAAATGATTTAATTATTCAATTTAGCTTTATTTAACATTTTCAGACTTAAATTGAATTTATTTATTAATCTACTTTCATAAAATAAATCAGCCAATTGTATTTAAATTTAACCTCAGCTTCTCATTATACTTAAATTAAACAGAATAATCATTTTACATCTAAATTAAAGAGATTACTTCTATATGGATTTTACCACCATTTTACTGTTTTAACTGAACTTAAAACTAATTTTACAGGTAAATTTCCTCACCGGTGTCTCTGTGTTTCCTTCACATTCTTTGGTTTGGTTTGTGTCTGTTCATCTGGGAAGAATCAAATGATTCACCTGTGTTTTCTACTGCCCCTACTGGACACACGAAGAACAACAACCTCATCAACTCAGAAAAGAGAAGAGGAGGAGAAGACAAGGAAGAGGAGAAGACGAGGAAGAGGAGAAGACGAGGAAGAGGAGAAGACGAGGAAGAGGAGAAGACGAGGAACAGGAGAAGACGAGGAAGAGGAGAAGACGAGGAAGAGGAGAAGACGAGCAAGAGGAGAAGACGAGCAAGAGGAGAAGACGAGGAAGAGGAGAAGACGAGGAAGAGGAGAAGACGAGCAAGAGGAGAAGACGAGGAAGAGGAGAAGACGAGGAAGAGGAGAAGACGAGCAAGAGGAGAAGACGAGGAAGAGGAGAAGACGAGGAAGAGGAGAAGACGAGGAAGAGGAGAAGACGAGGAAGAGGAGAAGACGAGGAAGAGGAGAAGACGAGCAAGAGGAGAAGACGAGGAAGAGGAGAAGACGAGGAAGAGGAGAGAGGAGCTCAGGAGTGGAGATGAAGACCTGGAGCAGAGGCGCTGGGACTTGACACTTGTTAAAATAAATGTTTAATAATATTTTTTGCTTAAACATTGAATCCAGAACAAAGAGAAAATAAAATAATAACAACATTTTAAATAAATCGTGTCTCTATAGTCGATCTGTGCAGCTCGAATACAGATTTGATTTGATCTCGTGGGACAAATATAATTATATCGTGGGCCAAATTTGGTCCCCGGGCCTGAGTTTGACATGTAGTTTTGAGAAATCCACAAATGCAGACAGATCCACAAACAGCTGATTTTCACACGGAGACATGAGACAAAACAACCCCCCATATTTAACAGATCCTCCACTAGAAAAGTTACACAATGAGCCTTGAAGGTCCAAAAATCCACTGTATTTTAATGAAAAAACAAAATTCATGTTGAGACAGTGAAAAATTTGACTGATCTGTAAAAACTCATAAAACCGAGAGCAGAAGTTAAAATAAAGTCAGATTTTTGTTATAATTTATGTTTTATTTCCAGTGCTGAGGCTGTAATTGCGCGTCCCGTCCTGCAGGGGGCCGTAGCGCATCAGTGACGCTTGTGCCAAACTGGTTTAGTCCTGGTTTAGTCCTTGTTTAGAGCTGGTTTAGTTCTGTTTTAGTCTTTGTTTAGACTTGGTTTAGTTCTGTTTTAGTCCTTGTTTAGTCCTGGTTTAGACTTGCTTTAGTCCTTGTTTAGTCCTGGTTTAGACCTTGGTTAGTCCTTGTTTAGTCCTGGTTTAATCCTGGATCAGTTCATTAGTTTCTGACCTGGTCTCTGTCCAGGTTTAATAATAGTTTAGACCTGGTTTAGTACCAGTTTTGTACTGTTGTAGTCCTGGTTTAGTCCTGATTTAGTCCTGTTTTAGTCCCGTTTTAGTCCTGTTTTAGTTCTGGTTTAGTCCTGGTGTAGTCCTGGTTTAGTCCTGGTGTAGTCCTGGTGTAGTCCTGGTGTAGTCCTGGTTTAGTCCTGTTTTAGTCCTTGTTTAGACCTTGTTTAGTCCTGGTTTAGTTCTGTTTTAGTCCTTGTTTAGTCCTTGTTTAGACCTTGTTTAGGCCTGGTTTAGTTCTGCTTTAGTCCTTGTTTAGACTTGGTTTAGTCCTTGTTTAGTCCTGGTTTAGTCCTTGTTTAGTCCTTGTTTAGACTTGGTTTAGTCCTTGTTTAGTCCTGGTTTAGTCCTTGTTTAGTCCTGGTTTAGTCCTTGTTTAGTCCTGGTTTAGTCCTTGTTTAGACTTGGTTTAGACCTTGTTTAGTCCTGGTTTAGTTCTGCTTTAGTCCTTGTTTAGACTTGGTTTAGTCCTTGTTTAGGTTTAGTCCTTGTTTAGTCCTGGTTTAGTCCTGGTTTAGTCCTGGTTTAGTCCTTGTTTAGTCCTGGTTTAGACCTTGTTTAGGCCTGGTTTAGTTCTGCTTTAGTCCTTGTTTAGACTTGGTTTAGTCCTTGTTTAGTTGGTTTAGTCCTGGTTTAGTCCTGGTTTAGTCCTGGTTTAGTCCTTGTTTAGTCCTGGTTTAGTCCTGGTTTAGTCCTTGTTTAGACTTGGTTTAGACCTTTTTTAGACCTTGTTTAGTCCTGTTTTAGTAAATGTTTAGCAGAACATTAAAAAAAATATATAATCTTATTAAAATTGTGCAAAAACAGACTGATTTGTATGAACACATAAAACCGAGAGCAGAAGTTAAAATAAAGTCAGATTTTTGTTATAATTTCTGTTTTATTTCCAGTGCTGAGGCTGTAATTGCGCGTCCCGTCCTGCAGGGGGCCGTAGCGCATTAGTGACGCTTGTGCCAAACTTCCTCCGGAGCGCAGCGACATTTCACTGATTTTGGGAAAGTTTTACGATTTAAACTTTTATTTTCACTTTGATTTTACTTCAGATATTTTCACCAAGATTCACTTTGGGGTTAACTTGGACTCGTGGAAAAGCGGAAATGACCGCCGACACAGAAAGGTGAGTGAAAAAAGTGCGAATCTGCGCCGAAACTTCCCAAAGCTAACGAACCAAAACAAACATAAAAACACTTTTATTTTGACATTTTATGATTAAAATAAAGACATGACAGCTCCGCGTGTGTTACAAGGAGAAAACAGGAAAGTAAAAGTGGTTTAAAACGATTATATTTTCATAATAAAAAGTGAAACATGTTGGCTAAAGTTTGGGCTCAATGCGGCGGCTAACTTTAGTCCTGGTTTAGACCTGGTTTAGACCTGGTTTAGTCCTAGTTTAGTCCCAGATTTTAACCTGGTTCTAGTCCCAGGTGTTAGTTCAGTTTAGACTCGGTTTAGTCCCATTTTAGTACTAATGCAGACCTGGATGAGTATCAGATTTAAACATGTTTTAGTCCCAGTTCAGTCCTGGTTTAGTCCTGGTTTAGTCCTGGTTCAGTCCTGGTTCAGTCCCGTTTTAGTCCCGTTTTAGTCCTGTTTTAGTCCTGTTTTAGTTCTGGTTTAGTCCTGGTGTAGACCTGGTGTAGACCTGGTGTAGTCCTGGTTCAGTCCTTGTTTAGACCTGGTTTAGACCTGGTTTAGTCCTGGTTTAGTCCTGGTTTAGTCCTGGTTTAGTCCTGGTTTAGACCTGGTTTAGTCCTGGTTTAGACCTGGTTTAGTCAGTCCTGGTTTAGTCCTGGTTTAGTCCTGGTTTAGACCTGGTTTAGTCCTGGTTTAGACCTGGTTTAGTCCTGGTTTAGACCTGGTTTAGTCCTGGTTTAGACCTGGTTTAGACCCTGGTTTAGTCCTGGTTCCTGGTTTAGACCCTGGTTTAGACCTGGTTTAGTCCTGGTTTAGACCTGGTTTAGTCCTGGTTTAGACCTGGTTTAGACCCTGGTTTAGTCCTGGTTTAGACCTGGTTTAGTCCTGGTTTAGTCCTGGTTTAGACCTGGTTTAGACCTGGTTTAGACCCGTTTTAGTCCTGGTTTAGACCTGGTTTAGACCTGGTTTAGTCCTGGTTTAGTCCTGGTTTAGTCCTGGTTTAGACCTGGTTTAGTCCTGGTTTAGTCCTGGTTTAGTCCTGGTTTAGTCCAGTAGAGTTGATGCTCTCAGATCATTAATCGTTGTTTCTAATTAAACCAGATTAAAACTCGTCTCATGTTTCAGGATTCTGCAGATGAAATTAAACTCCGAGAGCCACAGTTTTGTACAAAACTTCTTTTGTGCAAAGTTTTTTTGATTTCTGCTTTTGTACACGGCCCCTGACAAATAAACAAAATAAACATGGAGGATGGAGGAGAGGAATCGGAGAAAAGAGACACGAGTTTCAGCCTGTGAATGTGACTCACGAGACTCCACCAGCAGGGGGCGCTCAGGAAAAAACTAATATTTACACAGGAAAAACATGATGAATCGTGAGTTTAAAACAGGAAGTTTTAGTATCGATACCTGTGAAAAGTTAGGAATCGTGACTAAACCAGGACTAAACCAGGACTAAACCAGGACTAAACCAGGGCTAAACCAGGACTAAACCAGGGCTAAACCAGGACTAAACCAGGTCTAAACCAGGACTGAACCAGGACTAAACCAGGACTAAACCAGGACTGAACCAGGACTAAACCAGGTCTAAACCAGGGCTAAACCAGGACTAAACCAGGTCTAAACCAGGTCTAAACCAGGTCTAAACCAGGGCTAAACCAGGGCTAAACCAGGGCTAAACCAGGACTAAACCAGGACTGAACCAGGACTAAACCAGGTCTAAACCTCTTATACTTGTTTTATATTCTTTCGTTCTGAAGACGTTCAGGAAAAGCTTCATTTCTGTTTTGTTAATGGGACGTTTTAGTATCGATCCCTGTGACAAATGAGGATCTCGTTTCGATACTTTTAGTTTTAGTATCGATTTGTGTCCGATTTTCGATACTTTTGACCACCCTGCCTTACGTTTGTGGTTTCAGTTCAGGCGAGGAGTTAACCAGTAAAAAAATAAATAAAAATTTGTGAGTTTAAAGGTTGTATGGAGGATTTTTTTTCAGTTTCAAATTGTCATTGAAAGTTTAAAATACCATTACAGAGACGCAGCAGCCTTGTAATTATGATGACCAAAAAAAAAAAAGAATGAAAACCCATCAACTGTGGACGTGTTGAGGCCAGATAAACATCAGCCAATAGAAAACGAGGCTGCCTCATTATGTATTGGCTGTTAGGTTGTCAATCAGACTCCCTACGTTTCTAGTGTAACTGACTCGTCGGGATTATGTGGTTTATGCAGCGGTTCTTAGAGGCTTTTTCAAACTGTCGCTTCCTCGCAATTCGCACAAAGTTTGTTGCGACGGCGGACGAGAATCCACGACCAGTTCGCCGCAAAAGAAAGTCCGTTTTTGTGGTCGCTGAAAGAAGAAGAGAAGGGGAAAAGGAGCGAAGACAAACTGAGGTGATTCTTGGAGATTCCTTCCAGAGAGACAAAGGGTCTAAAAACTGACGCGTCGGTCGCTAAATTATTTCTAGACGGGGTCACTTCAACAGTAATTCTGAACGTGCACTGGCTGTAAACAAGCCTGATTTCTGGAGTAAAGAGGCGGGAGGAGATGTTTCTACTGAGGCTGTGGAGGAGGAAGGTGGTGTCACTCATGCACAACATTTGAAAAAGGACTGACGCTGTATTTCACTTTCCTTAAAAAAACTTTTAATGTGACTTTTTACAGAGAAATACCAAAAAATACCAAATGTTCAGTTTATTATTTGTTTCTCCTTCAGTTCGTCTTGATCCCAGTCTGATGCCCCGTCTCCACAGCGCCCCCTAGCTCCTGCTCCTGCTCCTGCCCCTGCCCCTGCTCCTGTCATCACGGCGGGGCGTCTGCGCTCCGTGTGCCGGGTGGTCATCTACCTCCAGAGGGACATGTCCGGCCACAGCTGCCCCAACGAGAGCCACCGTCCCCGGGAGGAGAGCGCCGGGCAGCCCCCCCCTCCGGAGCGGCAGGTGCGCCCCTGTCCACGAGCTCGCGGTGATCTGTGGGAGACGGTTTACCTCCAATTAACAAATGTTTATGTCCAAGAAATTAAAAACGAAAGCTGATTTTTGTGAAGAGCATTTGGCCCAGTGAAAATCATTTTGAGCTGGTACAATTTTCCCAAAAAAATAGATTTGCAGTTTTTCCGATTGTGTTCAAACAAGCGTCGATACTGAAATTTCAACCTCGATTTCGATAATAATATAAGAAATAGACTCGATACTGATTCTGATCCCATGAAGAAAATAAAAACTCTCTTTCTTTAGACAATATATTTTGATTTTCCACATTTAATGGTCGAACTTTCTTTTCTATTCACACGTGTCTTTATATCTGTGTGATCCCTCAGTGGTCCAGGACTAAACCAGGACTAAACCAGGACTAAACCAGGACTAAACCAGGACTAAACCAGGACTAACCAGGACTAAACTAGGACTAAACCAGGAATAAACTAGGACTAACCAGGACTAAATAAACCAGGAACCAGGACTAACCAGGACTGAACCAGGACTGAACCAGGACTAAACCAGGACTAAACAGGACTAAACCAGGACTGAACCAGGACTAAACAGGACTAAACCAGGACTAAACCAGGACTAAACCAGGACTAAACTAGGACTGAACCAGGACTAAACTAGGACTAAACCAGGACTAAACCAGGACTAAAACCAGGACTGAACCAGGACTAACAGGACTAAACGGACTGAGGACTAAACCAGGACTAAACTAGGAACCAGGACTAACCAGGACTAACAGGACTGAGGACTGAACCAGGACTGAACCAGGACTAACAGGACTAAACAGGACTAAACCAGGACTAAACTAGGACCAGGACTAAACCAGGACTAAACCAGGACTAAACTGAACAGGACTAACCAGGACTAAACTAGGACTAAACCAGGACTAAACCAGGACTAAACCAGGACTAAACCAGGACTAAACCAGGACTAAACCAGGACTGAACCAGGACTGAACCATAACCAGGACTAAACCAGGACTAAACCAGGACTAACCAGGACTAAACCAGGACTAACCAGGACTAAAGGACTAAACCAGGACTAACCAGGACTAAACCAGGACTGAACCAGGACTGAAACCAGGACTAACCAGGACTAAACCAGGACTAAACCAGGACTAAACCAGGACTAACCAGGACTAACCAGGACTAAAGACCCAGGACTAACTACTAGGACTAACCAGGACTAAACCTAGGACTAAAGGACTAAACTAGGACTGAAACCAGGACTAAACTGAACCAGGACTAAACAGGAAACCAGGACTGAACCAGGACTAAACTAAAGGACTAAACAGGACTAAACTAGGACTAAACTAAGGACTAGAACCAGGACTAAACCAGACTAAACCAGGACTGAACCAGGACTAAACTAGGACTAACCACTAGGACTAAACCAGGACTAAACAGGACTAAACCAGGACTAAACCAGGACTAAACCAGGACTAAACTAGGACAACCAGGACTAAACAGGACTAAAACAGGACTAAACAGGACTAAACCAGGACTAAACCAGGACTGAACCAGGACTGAACAGGCTGAACCAGGATAAACAGGACTAAACCAGGACTACTGGACTCTAGACTGAACCAGGACTGGACTGAACCAGGACTTAGGACTAACCAGGACTAAACCAGGACTGAACCAGGACTGAACCAGGACTGACTAAAAGACTAAACCAGGACTGAACCAGGACTAAAACTGAACAGGACTAAACCAGGACTAAAGGACAGGACTGACTAAACTAAACCAGGACTAAAAGGACTGAACCAGGACTGAAGGACTCAGGACTGAACCAGGACTGAAACCAGGACTAAACCAGGACTAAACCAGGACTTACCAGACTAAACCAGTGAACCAGGACTGAACAGGAACCAGGACTAAACAGGACTTAACCAGGACTAAACCAGAAACAGGACTGAACCAGGACTGACCAGGATAAACTAGGACTGGACTAAAAGGACTAAACCAGGACTAACCAGGACTGAACCAGGACTGAACCAGGACTAAACCAGGACTAAACTAGGACTAAAGGACTGAACCAGGACTAAACCAGGACTAAACCAGGACTAAACCAGGACTGAACCAGGACTAAACCAGGACTAAACCAGGACTGAACCAGGACTGAACCAGGGACTGAACCAGGACTAAACTAGGACTAAGGACTGAACCAGGACTGAAACCAGGACTGAACCAGGACTAACCAGACTCCAGGACTAAACTAGGACTTAGGACTAACCAGGACTGAACCAGGACTAAACCAGGACTGAACCAGGACTAAACAGGACTAACCAGGACTAAACCAGGACTAAACCAGGACTGAACCAGGAACCAGGACTTAACCAGGACTTAAAGGACTGAAACTAACAGGACTGAACCAGGACTAAACTAAACCAGGACTAAACCAGGACTAACCAGGACTAAACTACTAAAGGACTAAAGTTAAACACTTAGGACTAAAGGACTAAAGCTAAACTAACTACTAAACTTAACCAGTTAGGTAACTAGACTACTAGGACTTAAACCAGGACTAAAACTAGGAAACCAGGACTAACCAGGACTAACCCAGGACTAAATCAGGCCTAAACCAGAACCAGACTTAATAAAAGGACTAACCCAGGTCTAAATCTAACTGATAACTAAACTGGACTAAACCAGGACTAAACCAGGACTAAACCAGGACTAAATCAGAACTAAACCAGGACTAAACTAGGACTAAATCAGGCCTAAACCAGAACTGATCCAAGACTGAACCAGGTCTAAACCAGGACTGAACCAGGTCCTTGGGTGTGTACTAGTCTATGTGCTCTTATACTTGTTTTGTTCTAGATCGTTCTAAAACTGTTCATGAAAGGTTCACTTCTGTTCTGTGAGTGGGAAGTTTGAGCATCGATACCTGTGACAAATGAGGATCTAGTTTTTACTTTGATTATACTTCAAAATAATTTTACCAAGATTCACTTTGGTATGAACATGAACTTCTGGGAAAAACTCCTAGAAAACCTGGTTTAATGCCATACTGTGGAAAATTCCAGACAAAGCGATAACATCTCCCTGGAGAAAAGCGTACGACAGAGCCTCCACCAGAAAAGTTACACCGTGGACTTTAAATATTAGTGTTTTTATTACAAACTTGAAAGAATAAATACTTTAATGTCTTGTCTAGGTCGCAGTGTGTCCGGAGAGCGCCGCCTCCTGTTGCAGTACCCGTCCTTCCCCACAGGGCGGCGCCGCAGAGCTCTCCCTCCACACTCCCCCCGAGCGACCTGCGAGCGGCGCCGTCTGCAGCGCGCACAGACACGCGGCGGCGGGAGGAGGCGGCGGCGCGGCGGGGGGGCAGTACGTGCGTCTGAACGTAGGGGGCGCTCTGTTCCTCTGCCCGCTCCGAGTCCTGACGCGACGAGAGTCTCGCCTCAGAGACATGTTCAGAGGAAAGACCGAAGTCATGATCGACAGAGAAGGTACGAATTTAATTTAATTTAATCTGGAAACTTCAGTCCAGTCCTGGTCTAGTCTTGGTTCAGTCCTGGTTTAGTCTTGGTTCAGTCCTGGTTTAGTCCTGGTTTAGTCCTGGTTGAGTCCTGGTTGAGGTCTGGCTCAGTCCTAGTTTAGTCCTGGCTTAGTTCTGGTTTAGTCTTTGTCTAATCCTGGTCTAGTCCTGGTTCAGTCCTGGTTCAGTCCTGGTTCAGTCCTGGTTCAGTCCTGGTTTAGTCCTGGTTTAGTCCTGGTTCAGTCCTGGTTCAGTCCTGGTTCAGTCCTGGTTCAGTCCTGGTCTAGTCCTGGTCTAGTCCTGGTCTAGTCCTGGTTCAGTCCTGGTTCAGTCCTGGTTTAGTCCTGGTTTAGTCCTGGTTTAGTCCTGGTTCAGTCCTGGTTTAGTCCTGGTTTAGTCCTGGTTTAGTCCTGTTTAGTCCTGGTTCAGTAGTCTGGTTTAGTCCTGGTTTAGTCCTGGTTCAGTCCTGGTTCAGTCCTGGTCTAGTCCTGGTCTAGTCCTGGTTCTAGTCCTGGTTTAGTCCTGGTTCAGTCCTGGTTCAGTCCTGGTTCAGTCCTGGTTCAGTCCTGGTCTAGTCCTGGTTAGTCCTGGTTCAGTCCTGGTCTAGTCCTGGTTCAGTCTTGGTTCAATCCTGGTTCAGTCCTGGTCTAGTCTTGGTTCAGTCTTGGTTCAGTCTTGGTTCAGTCCTGGTTCAGTCCTGGTTCAGGTCTGGTCTCTTTCCAGGTTGGGTTCTGATCGATCGCAGTGGGAAACATTTTGGATCCATCCTGAACTTCCTGAGAGACGGGTCCCTGGTCCTGCCCAAGTCCAGAGTCCAGATCCAAGAGGTCCTGAACGAGGCCCGGTACTACGGACTACAGGGACTAGTACTGCACTGTCAGAGTACTCTACAGGTGAGTACTGCGCTGGTCTAGTCCTGGTTCAGTCCTGGTTCAGTCCTGGTCTAATTTTGGTTTAGTCCTGGTTTAATTTTGGTCTAGTCCTGGTTTAATTTTGGTCTAGTCGTGGTTTAATTTTGGTCTAATTTTGGTTTAGTCCTGCTTTAGTCCTGCTTTAGTCCTGGTTTAATCCTGGTTTAATTCCGGTATAGTCTTGCTTTAGTCCTGGTCTAATTTTGGTCTAGTCCTGGTTTAATCCTGGTTTAATTCTGGTCTAGTCCTGGTTTAGTTTGCTGTTCCTGTTTGCTTAATGTTTGTTTGTGTTTTGTTTGTGTTTTGATGTTTGTGTTTTGTTTGTGTTTGTTTTGTGTTTTGTTTGTGTTTTGTGTTTTGTTTGTTTTGTTTGTGTTTTGTTTGTGTTTTGTTTGTTTTGTTTGTTTTGTTTTTGTGTTTTGTTTGTGTTTTGTTTGTTTTGTTTGTTGTTTGTGTTTTGTGTTGTGTTTGTTTGTTTGTTTGTGTTTTGATGTTTGTGTTTTGTTTGTTTTGTTTGTGTTTTGTGTTTTGATGTTTGTGTTTTGTTTGTTTTGTTTGTGTTTTTTTTTGTTGTGTTTGTGTTTTGTTTGTTTTGTTTGTGTTTTGTTTGTGTTTGTGTTTTGTTTGTTTTGTTTGTGTTTTGATGTTTGTGTTTTGTTTGTTTGTTTGTTTTTGATGTTTGTGTTTTGTTTTGTGTTTTGTTTTGTGTTTTGTTTGTTTTTGTTTGTTTGTTTTGTTTTTTGTTTGTTTTTGTTTTGTTTGTTTTGTTTGTTTGTTTTGTTTTGTTTGTTTTGTTTATGTTTGTGTTTTGTTTGTGTTTGTTTGTGTTTTGTTTGTGTTTTGTTTGTTTTGTTTGTGTTTTGATGTTTGTGTTTTGTTTGTGTTTGTTTGTTTTGTTTTTGTTTGTGTTTGTGTGTTTGTGTTTTGTTTGTTTTGTTTGTGTTTTGTTTGTTTTGTTTTGTTTTGTTTTGTTTGTTTTGTTTGTTTGTTTTGTTTTGTTTTGTTTTGTTTTTGTTTTGTTTTGTTTGTTTTGTTGTGTTTGTTTTGTTTTGTTTGTGTTTTGTTTGTTTTGTTTGTTTTGTTTGTGTTTTGTTTGTTTTTTTGTTTTGTTTTGTGTTTTGTTTGTTTTGTTTTGTTTTGTTTGTTTTGTTTGTGTTTGTTTTGTGTTTTTGTTTGTTTGTTGTTTTGTTTGTTTTGTTTGTGTTTTGTTTGTTTTGTTTGTGTTTGTGTTTTGTTTGTTTTGTGTTTTGTTGTTTGTTTGTGTTTTGTTTGTTTTGTTTGTTTTGTTTGTTTTTGTTTGTGTTTGTGTGTTTTGTGTTTTGTTTGTTTGTTTTGTTTGTTTGTGTTTTGTTTGTTTTGTTTGTGTTTTGTTTTGTTTGTGTTTTGTTTTGTGTTTTGTTTGTTTTGTTTTTGTTTTGATGTTTGTGTTTTGTTTGTTTTGTTTGGAGCAGAAGGCGAGTCAGGAGCTTCCTCTGTGTGTCACTCCTGTGGTCACCTCCAGGAAAGAAGAAGACCTCATCATCAGGTCGTCCACCAAGGTACAAACTCACACACACACTGCAGAAAACACGCTGTTCCACCTTGTGATGTCATCATGTGGTGATACAGGAAGGAAGTGCTCCACTGTGTTTCTAAACTCCACACACCTTCACTAGAATCATCTGGATCGTTTAATCTCAGATCTGGAATCGACAATCTGAACGACAAAGTAAAAGGAGCTGTTCACTTAAACTACCACTTCATGACATCACAAGGTGGAACAGAGCGTTTTGAGCTTTGGAAATGTAGACAGACTCATAATAAAGATTTATTCAAACATGAACGATACAAAACACAAGTCCAGGTCTGTTTTCGACGAGGAAACTACGGAAGCCGAGAGGTGTCACAACAAACGCAAATGCCACGACAAATACAAATGCGACAATACAACAAAAAGCCACAACAAACCAAAAAAAGCCACAACACAACAAAAAAAGCCACAACACAACAAAAAAGCCACAACACACCAAAAAAAGCCATAACAAACCAAAAAAAAGCCACAACACAACAAAAATGCCACAACACAACAAAAAAGCCACAACACAACAAAAAAAGCCATAACAACCCACAAAAAAAAGCCATAACAAACCAAAAAAAAAAAGCCATAACAAACCCAAAAAAACCACAACACAACAAAAAAGCCACAACACAACAAAAAAGCCACAACACACAACAAAAATGCCACAACACAACAAAAAAGCCACAACAAACCAACAAAAAAGCCACAACATACCAAAAAAGCCACAACAGAAGTGACCGCGGGACTCTATTTTCCGACGGACCGATCAAGCGGCAAGTGAAGAAGAAGAACTACAACGTGAAACGAATAATGATAAAATAATAAATTACTTTTACTTTTCTTCTCCGTTCCTTTATTTTTCACGGTGTAGTTCTTCTTCTTCACTTGCCACTTGATCGGTCCGTCGGAAAATAGAGTCCCGTGGTCACTTCCGTTGTGGCTTTTCAATGTGTTTTGGCTTTTCAATGTGTTGTGGCTTTTTAATGTGTTGTGGCTTTTTAATGTGTTGCGGCTTTTTAATGTGTTGTGGCTTTTTAATGTGTTGCGGCTTTTTAATGTGTTGCGGCTTTTTAATGTGTTGCGGCATTTGCATTAAAATAGAGTCTCGCGATAATTTCCGTTGTGGCTTTTTTTGGTGTGTTGTGGCTTTTTTCTTTAATGTGTTGCGGCGTTTGCGTTTGTTGTGACCCCTCTCGGCTTCCGTTGGAAACGACATTAGAACACGACTTAAAGCTTCACAAGAGTCACTTTTGTTTGATATCGGAGATTTAAGATTTTACTGAAACGTTTACAATTTTTTTTTATGAGTTTGTCCGATCCACGTGAAACAGAAACTCTTCTCTGTCACTATAAAAAGAATTTGTTCCTTGGCAAATTATTATTATTCTGGTAAATGCTTCCTCAGTTTGTTGGAAGAAAAACAGATTGTGAACAAGTTTAAACTCGTCCAGGAGCGATAACGTTTGAGAAAGACTGAAATCTGGCATCTGACACACACGGGGAGGGCATCTGACACTTTTTTTGTGTGTCTGTGTGTTTTTCAGCCGGTGGTGAAGTTGGTTTACAACCGAAGCAACAACAAGTACTCCTACACAAGGTAAGACTGGTTTAGTCCTGGTTTAGATCTGGTTTAGTCCTGGTTTAGATCTGGTTTAGTCCTGGTTTAGTCTGTGATTAGTCCTGGTTCAGTCCCAGTACAATCCTGGTCCTGGTTCAGTCCTGGACCTGGTTGAGTCCTTGTCCTGGTCCAGGGCCAGTCTTGGTTGAGTCCTGGTCCTAGTCCTGGTTGAGTCCTGGTCTAGTCCTGGTTGAGTCCTGGTCCTAGTCGTGGTTGAGTCCTGGTCTTAGTCCTGGTCCTGGTTCAGTCCTGGTTCTCTCCTCAGTTCCTCTGGTTCTTTCCTCAGTTCCTCTGGTTCTTTCCTCAGTTCCTCTGGTTCTTTCCTCAGTTCCTCTGGTTCTTTCCTCAGTTCCTCTGGTTCTTTCCTCAGTTCCTCTGGTTCTTTCCTCAGTTCCTCTGGTCTTTCTCAGTTCCTCTGGTTCTCCTCAGTTCCTCTGGTTGTCTCCTCAGTTCCTCTGGTTCTCTTCTCAGTTCCTCTGGTTGTCTCCTCAGTTCCTCTGGTTCTCCTCAGTTCCTCTGGTTCTCCTCAGTTCCTCTGGTTCTCCTCAGTTCCTCTGGTTTCTCTCCTCAGTTCCTCTGGTTCTCAGTTCTCTGTTCTCCTCAGTTCCTCTGTTCTCAGTTTCCTCAGTTCCTCTGGTTCTCCTCAGTTCCTCTGGTTCTCAGTTCCTCTGTTGTCTCCTCAATGTTCTCCTCAGTTCCTCTGGTTCTCAGTTCCTCTGGTTCTCAGTTCCTCTTGTTCTCCTCAGTTCCTCTGGTTGTCTCCTCAGTTCCTCTGGTTCTCAGTTCCTCTGGTTGTCTCCTCAGTTCCTCTGGTTCTCAGTTCCTCTTGTCTCCTCAGTTCCTCTGGTTCTCAGTTCCTCTGGTTCTCAGTTCCTCTGGTTCTCCTCAGTTCCTCTGGTTCTCAGTTCTCCTCAGTTCCTCTGTTCTCAGTTCCTCTGGTTCTCAGTTCCTCTGGTTCTCAGTTCCTCTGGTTCTCAGTTCCTCTGGTTCTCAGTTCCTCTGGTTGTCTCCTCAGTTCCTCTGGTTCTCAGTTCCTCTGGTTCTCCTCAGTTCCTCTGGTTCTCAGTTCCTCTGGTTCTCCTCAGTTCCTCTGATGATAACCTGCTGAAGAACATCGAGCTGTTCGAGCGTCTGTGTCTGAGCTTCTGCTCCAGGGTTCAGTTCGTCAGAAACGTGGTCGGGGATGAGATCTGCTGCTGGTCCTTCTACGGACAGGGACGCAAACTGGGCGAGGTCTGCTGCACCTCCATCGTCTACTCCACCGAGAAGAAGCACACCAAGGCAAGTCCAGGTCCAGACCAGGTTTAGACTTGGTTTAGTCCTGGTTTAATTCTGGTTTAGGCCTTATCTTAGTCCTGGTTCAGTCCTGGTTTAGTCCTGGTTTCAGTCCTGGTTTCAGTCCTTGTTCAGTCCTGGTTTAGTCCTGGTTTAGTCCTGGTTTAGTCCTGGTTTAGTTCTGGTTTAGTCCTGGTTTAGTCTGGTTTAGTCCTGGTTTAGTCCTGGTTTAGTTCTGGTTTAGTCCTGGTTTAGTTCCTGGTTTAGTCCTGGTTTAGTCTGGTTTTAGGCTTATCTTAGTCCTGGTTTAGTCCTGGTTTCAGTCCTGGTTTCAGTCCTGGTTTCAGTCCTGTTCAGTCCTGGTTTAGTCCTGGTTTAGTCTGGTTTAGTCTGGTTTAGTCCTGGTTCAGTCCTTGTTTCAGTCCTGGTTTCAGTCCTTGTTCAGTTCCTGGTTTAGTCCTGGTTTAGTCCTGGTTTAGTCTTTAGTCCTGGTTCAGTCCTGGTTTAGTCCTGGTTTCAGTCCTTGTTCAGTTCTGGTTTAGTCCTGTTTAGTCCTGGTAGTCCTGGTTTAGTCCTGGTTTAGTCTGGTTTAGTCCTCAGTCCTGGTTTAATGTTTAGTCCTGGTTTAGTTGGTTTAGTCTGGTTTATAAGTCCTGGTTTAAGTAGTTGGTTCAGTCCTGAGTTGGTTTCAGTAGTCCTGGTTTAGTCCTGGTTTAGTCCTACGTGCAGTCATAATAATAATAATAATAATAATGTTGTATTGTTTGTGTTTGTTTCAGGTGGAGTTTCCTGAAGCTCGTATTTACGAGGAAACTCTGAACACGCTCCTGTACGAGACTGTTCCTCTGCCCGACCACACGCTGCTGGAGGCCACACGGAGGCGCTACAACCCCTGCGGCTCCCACAGCGAGGAGGACGAGGGGCCCGGACCCGGTCTGGCCCTGCTCTAGACCCGCTCCGGACCCGCTCCGGACCCGCTCCGACCCGCTCTAGACCCGCTCCAGACCCGCTCCAGACCCGCTCCAGACCCGCTCCAGACCCGCTCCAGACCCGGGTTTAGTCCTGGATTTGTCCGTGGAGACAAATGGACGCTTTATTTTTACATATAAACGGACTCAAGTGTTTTTCTCGACGTTATTATCCAGATATTTAAGGGACGAGTTCACACAAAGACAAATACCGTTGAAATATCGTGATATCGTATCGTCAAAAGTCTCACAATAATATCATGGGCTGTCACAATATATCGAATTATACGTTTCTTTGTTTTGTAGTTATACGGCTTGTTCACAAACACGAGATTCACGAGGTTCTTTTTGACTGATGTTTACTTCGCTCTCACAGTTCACAGGTTTAAAAGGTGTCATTTATTATAATGTCGTGACTCTGTGCCGCTACTACATCTCCCACAATGCACCGCTGTCGTTTCCCGTGAAGTGACTGCATCTCGCCGCTAGAGACGCCGAGAAAACTCATCAAATCTCCCCAAAAATGTCCAAGAGAAGAAAAATGTATGCATGAATGTGACTGAAGGAGTCATGTGAATGTTTTAACTTGAACTTTTAAATCAAATCCAGTCCACTTTGTTTCTACAGCACATTTCATAAACAAAACAGTTTCCCAAGTGCTGCACAAACACAAATAAAACATAACAAAATAGAAATATAAAGTAAAGCTCGACTTCACTCTACTAGTCCTCGTTAAAACAATAAAACGAGTCAAATCAAATAAGAGCAAGAATACCAGTAAATAAAAAAAAGGTAAAAATAAACCTTTAAAAAAAATAATAAATACATAAAAAATAATAATAAATAAATAAAAATAAAAAATTATACATTAAATAATAACAATAAAAAAAATAAATAAACAAAATGAATAAATATGAAATGAAAAATCAAATACAGACTTTTACAGATTTGTAACACACTGATATTACAGTTAGTTGCAGTGACATCATGTTGGGGGTGTTCTACATGTCTCTCTAAGGCAGAATGTTCAGCAGTTGCCATGGTGACATAATGCCACACATAAGCATAGGGTGACCAGATTTTCAAAATTAAAAAAACTGGGACGTCCTCGGTTTGTGGTGGTTGGAATGAATAAAAATGTGAATCGAGGGCGAAAATAAGGAAAATAAGTCAGTAAAGTCACATTTTATTTGTGTTTGTGTCGTTTTTAAGCTGTTTTTTGGGGGGATTTTACCCCTAAAAATGACAGTTTATGTCTCTGTTTATGTTACTGTTGAGGACACATGAAGACGGGCCAAATGCAGAGGACACACAGGGACGATTCAGACGCAGAGGACACGTGGGGATGGGGACAAACATGGAGGACACAGGAGGACGGGTCAGACGCAGAGGACACACGAGGACGGGTCAAATGCATAGGACGCACAGGGACAGTCTCTCTTTACTGTTGGCAGGGATCAGATTGGTCAAAAATGGAGACACCTGGGACATTTCTTGTGGGACATATCAGTGGTTTTGTATAACTGCTGGGACAAATGTTTCAAATGTGTCAAACTTCAGTAGCTGGACTTCCACTCAGACCTGATGGACACACCCAGAGCAGCCGCGAGGTAAGAAAAGTCTTAAAAAGGTCTTAAATTTCATGTTCCAAAATGAAGACCTTAAAAACTCTTAAATTATATTGTCCAAGTCTTATTTTTTTCACAAAGGTCTTAAAATTCATGAGCCTATTTTTTTGTTTACTCAACCGTGCTGCAGTACAATGTTAAACGTGAAATAACGTAACTTGAATGAACGTCTAATTTGGAGTATGCACAAACAATACTTTGTTTTTTGGCGCCGGCGGCAACAAGTAAACGATCAGTTCTGTCTACACTGCCCAAGGCCCCGTTCACACGAGTTCATATTGGAGTGTTTTTTGTTGTGGATGCAGTGTTCGTTCTCACTAATCCGATGGAAAACGGCTCCAGAGACGAAACGATCTGGTGCCTCCAGCTCCCACGAATTCATCTGATCCTTGACCGTGTGGACGCCTGAAAACACTGATACTCTGATGTAGGTCTGTGCACCACGAAGTAATTCACCCCCAAAACACTAAGAGTCTAGAACAGGGGTGTCAGAACTCATTTTGGTCCGGGGGCCATATCCAACCTACTTTGATCCCAAAGGGGCCGGATCAGAAAACTCATGGCATATAAACCCCAAAAATAACAATAAGTTCAAATATTTCTTCTAATCTTTTTTAATTGATGAACTCTTTCTTTTACAAAATATTATAATATTATGAACAACCTGAAACTTTAAGAAAAATGCAATTTCAACACAATGTTTTAACATGAACTTGTTTGCAAATAGGAATAAGTAAATTTTTGTTGTAAAATCCTGCACTCGGCTCCACTTTTCTCATGTTGGACATTTTTCTGATGAGGGTGTCACGGTCAACAGTCAAAACGATCGTCCTTTAAGAGCGTTTGGAAAGAGACAAGTCTTCATTTGTGCTGCTCTGGTGGGAGGGGCCACGTACAGAGACGCTGGAGACGCTGCTGTGATAAACACCACAGAAAATTACCAATAGTTTAATCAAAATATTTAAGGTGAAAATCAGCCAAGGGCCAGGTTAAAGGTCTTGGAGGGCTGGATCTGGCCCCCGGGCCTTATGTTTGACACCTGTGGTCTAGAATATCTGTCCCTTCATATAAACGTGTGTCTGTGTGTTCGACCTGCAGACGTATAATCTCTGAAAAGTTTCACATGAACCAACAACACGACAGAAACACAGAACAGACTCACCATCAGCAGAACACCCCTCTGTCACAGAAAGAACACTCATATTCCACTGAGTCACTGTGTCCTTTAGTCCGACACAAACTGAACCACATCAGGGCACGAGGAAAGAGCTGTTTTTATCAACACTTAGTTTATGCAAATGAGTCATGTGGTTTTAAGTTTTGTTTCTGTAAAATGTAAATAAATGTGCTTCTGATGCAGTGATACGGTGATGCACAGATTTGTTTCAGTGTAAATGGAGTCTCAGGTTCTGTGTTTTCTGTTCTTGTCGTAGTCGAGGTTTTAGTCGATCATTGATGATTTTCATTTTTATGTGAGATGAAAACTCTGTTCTATGTTTTACCAAAGATTTAACTGAACGTGTTTCTCAATCCTGGCGATGTTTTTAAAAAGCCAGTAGATTACGTTACAACATGTTTATTCAAATATTTATCTATTAATATAAGGAATGCAAATGAGTCATGTGGTTTTAAGTTTAATTTCTGTAAAACGTAAACAAATATGTTCAAAGTTGTGTGTGTAGGGAAAGTCCGAATCCCAAAACTAAAATATGACAATATCAGAACCAGAAGCAAAAGTGATATGGTTCAAAAGACTTGAAAAGATCGACTTTGACAATAGGCGAGTTTCATTGTTGACAAAAGCGCGCGTTGCATGCTGGGAATTATTTTGGTCGGCGGCAAGAAACACTAATTCAACATGACGGACGGGGAGAGAAAGCACGTAAAGGGTATTGATCCCGGTTATTTATCCACTGTAACGGCAGAGGACCCAAGACCATTTGACCAGAAATTGGTCATAAACATCGACGGACGACAAATCACCCTTTTCAACCCCGACAAAAGGTGGAACAAACCAAATTTCTGGTCAGAATCTCCAACTACCTGGACAAATATTCACTTGGGCGATATCCACAATGACTTGGTGGAAACTCCTGGGCCATTCACAGCAGAAAAGATGAAAACCTCCAAGAGTCTCGATGTGTTGTTGAACTTGTTGGAGTCCACGGTTTGTTAGGATCTTCTACGTTTGCTCTGCGGATGTTTGAAAGCCGTTTAATTCGCTCGGAATATGAAAAAGACATTTTCCTTCTTCCGTGCTTCTATTTGTGCGTCCGATAATGCAGCAGGAATTTACCATTATCGGGGATAAATACGCGAGGTTACGCACTGTGTTTGACGCTACCGTGTTTCTTGCCTCCGATCGAAATATTTCCCAGCATGCAACGCGGGCTTTTAATAACAATGACGTCAGCTGAAACTCGCCTATAGACGCATCCCACTGGGAAAACAAACATGCTCACTTTTTCAGAGGATCCTTCCCAGTATGGATTGCGCGATGACCGGAAGTCCGAGATTCGTGATGCGTGTTTGTGTCGTCTCAGTGCACGTGACAAACTCTGGGTCGGTCTCTTTCTCTGCTGAAGCGGACAGACTGTGGAACTGAAACCTGCTGATTTAAAACTGGAAACGAACAGAAACAAATTTAAAAGTAAAAGAAAACAAAAATGATTGTACGTTTCAAACCAAACTGCACTGAAAATGTAATAATGCTGCTCCGTCTGTGTCTCGTCTGTTTTTATGCAGGTGTTTTATTTTTTATTTTTTATATGGACACATGTGAAATGATCAGGGAAAAATATCTGTGGATTTGACTTTTGGAGATAAAAAAAACAACCTCAAAAGCCAAAAGAAAAGTGAAGCAGAGAGAGAGAGAGAGAGAGAGAGAGAGAGAGAGAGAGAGAGAGAGAGAGAGAGAGAGAGAGAGAGAGAGAGAGCAGAGAGAGAGAGAGAGAGAGAGAGAGAGAGAGAGAGAGAGAGAGTTACACTTTAACCAACACAGTGTTAATATTCACTCCCTGTGCAAACACACAGACACACACATCCGGGTTTAGTCCTGGTTTAGTCCTGGTTTAGTCCTGGTTCAGTCCTGGTTCAGTCCTGGTTTAGACCTGGTTTAGACCTGGTTTAGACCTGGTTTAGTCCTGGT
>NW_026571541.1:37570844-37580844 GCF_026225935.1 Boleophthalmus pectinirostris
TGATTCGATTTTTCAGTTTTTCATTTTGTGTTTAAAATGAAAAAATGGAAAAAAAAACGGATAACGGGCTTTTTTACGTGACTTCAGTGATGTGAGACTGATCCAGGACTGATCCAGGACTGATCCAGGACTGATCCAGGACTGATCCAGGACTGATCCAGGTCCAGGACCAGACCAAGACTGAGACAAAGACAAGACCGGGACCAGACCGGGACTGAGACCGGGACCAGACCGGGACCAGACCTGGCGACCAAGGGACCAGACCAGGACCAGACTGGGACCAGACCGGACTCCAAGCTTTGACAACCTCCGTGGGGATCGAGCCTCAGCTTCGCGCTCTGGCCCTGCCATGGGCTCTGAGCCTCCGGTCTGGTCCCGGTCTGGTCCCGGTCTGGTCCCGGTCTGGTCCCGGACCTGGATCAGTCCTGGTTCAGTCCGACATCACAGTCACTGAAGTCACGTAAACGGGAAACGACCGTTATCTGTTTTTTCCATTTTTCATTTAAACACAAAATCGAAAAGTGAAAAAACAAATCATTATCTGTTTTTTTTTCATTTTGGTTTTGGAGACAAATAATGAAGAAAACTGTTGTTTTTTCGTTTTCTTATTTTTGGTTTTATATTGAAAAACAAATGAACGAACGACACAGATTCTCCCTTCACCTCTGGTCATGACTGAAAGGACCAGTTCACTGATACAAGCGACACAGATGAGTTTCCTCCGCAGGGCGTCTGGGTTTTCCCTTAGATAAAGAGGGAGGAGCTCGGAGTGGAGCCGCTGCTCCTCTCCACGTGGCTGCACATCTGTTCTGGGCGGGAGGAGGCGACCCAGGACACACTGGAGGGACTCTGTCTCTGGTCTGGTCTGGAAACACCTCGAGGTCCCCCTGGAGGAGCTGGAGGAAGTGTCTGGGGTGAAGGAAGTCTGGGAGTCCCTGCTTAGACTGATCTACTTTTACTTAAGCGTTTTTCCTCGAGTGATCAACTTTTACGAAACAAAAATGCCAGAGAGCAGTCGCAAAGAAAGAATGAGAAAATATAAAAGCCACGGTTCAGTTTCCAGTTTTATTTATGTTAATTTATTTTGTTGTTTTGAGTTGTTAAAGAGATTTAATGGTTAAGTACAATTTATTATTATTATTTTATTATTATTTATTTTGTGTTCTGTTCTTGTGAGACGTGGCTGTGAGTTCAGGTTTATTTTTAGATCAGAGTCACGCGTCGTCGTGACGTTGATGTTTTGATGGAACCAGACTGAGACAAAAAGTCAGAACTAAACCAGGACTAAACCAGGACTGAACCAGGACTAAACCAGGACTGAACCAGGACTGAACCAGGACTGAACCAGGACTGAAACCAGGACTGAAAACCAGGACTGAACCACCAGGACTGAAACTAAACACGAGGACTGGAACCAGGACTAAACCAGGACTAAACCCAGGACTAAACCAGGACTAAACCAGGACTAAACGGAGGACTGAACAGGACTGAACCAGGACTAAACCAGGACTGAAACTAGGACTGAACCAGGACTAAATCAGGACTGAACCAGGACTAAACCAGGACTAAACTAGGACTGAACTGAACCAGGACTAAACCAGGACTGAACCAGACTACCAGGACTGAAACCAGGACTGAAACCAGGACTAAACCATAGGACTAAAAGGACTAGAACTAAACTAGGACTAAACCAGGACTAAACCAGGACTAAACCAGGACTGAACCAGGACTAAACGAGGGCTGGATCAGGACTAAACCAGGACTAAACCAGGACTAAACCAGGACTAAACCAGGATTAAACCAGGACTAAACCAGGACTAAACGAGGGCTGGATCAGGACTAAACCAGGACTGAACCAAGACCAAAACAGGACTGCTAATTTTAATTTAACCACTCTTATCCTGTCCTGGTTTAGTCCTGGTTTAGTCCTGGTTCAGTTCTTCTTATTTCCTCCCAGTTTTGTCCTGTCTTGGTTCTTAAATCCTGTCTTAGTTCTGATTAAGTCCCCCAATTTCAGTCTTGGCTCGGTCCTGCCATAGTCCTCGTTCAGTCCGGATTTTGTTTAGTCCTGGTTTAGTCCTGGTTTAGTCCTGGTTTAGTCCTGGTTTAATCTTCTTTAAACATTTGTGACGTGAGTTTTGTTGATTTTTCCAGAATAATCGATGTAAAAATCAATGTCAGATCCGGTCGGACAAAACTTTGGGGCAGATTTGTTTGGACGATTCTAAAGATTATTGACGTTTTATCGACGTAAAAAAAAAAAGTAAATGTTTTTCTGTCTTTAAAGCTCCTGTATTACAAAAAACGTGACTCTTGTGAAGCTTTAAGTCTCGTTCTAATGTCGTTCCCTCGTCAAAAACAGACCTGGACTTGAATTTTGTGTTTGTAATTTTTAGTTTTGGACAAAATCTGAAACGTATCGACTTAAAATAACGAACGAAACTTGAACACGACGTTTTTGAGTCAATCTGAGCCAAAGAAAAACTGCCACATTTACAACAACGAGGTTTATTACGAAAAAGGTCAAGATAAAAATAAACCGACAGGAGCAGACAGGAGCAGACAGGAGCAGACAGGAGCAGACAGGAGCAGACAGGAGCAGACAGGAGCTGACAGGAGCTGACAGGAGCAGCAGACAGGAGCAGACAGGAGCTGACAGGAGCTGACAGGAGCTGACAGGAGTTTGGTTCAAATACTGGTTTCTTGATGTTTTGTTGATTCTTAAACTGCACCAGACCAAAGACCAGAGTCCAGACCAGAGACCAGACCAGAGACCAGACCAGACCAGAGACCAGACCAGAGACCAGACCAGAGACCAGACCAGAGACCAGACCAGAGACCAGACCAGAGACTAGACCAAAGTGCAAATATCAGACAGACGTGTATTTTTTAGAATGTGTTAAAAGTGAATGAGTTCGGCCACACTGCCCCCTGCTGTGCACGTGGAGCAGCTCCTCCATCCATTTTGTTCTGATTTATCCGGGGTCGAGTCGCGGGAGCATCAGTCTGAGCAGAGACTCCCAGACTTCCCTCTCCACACACACAGACACTTCCTCCAGCTCCTCTGGGGGCCCTGAGGTGTTCCCAGACCAGTCCAGAGACATGTGTGTCCTGGATCTTCCCCGGGGCCTCCTCCCTGTGGGACATGCCCAGAAAACCTCTCCAGAAGGCGTCCAGAACAGATGCCCGAGCCTCAGCTGCTCCTCTCCACGTGGAGGAGCAGCAGCTCTACTCCGAGCTCCTCCTGTGTGACTGAGCTCCCAGAAGGAAACCAGAGGTGAGGACCACAGGTGAGGGGAGGAACAGAGACTGACCAAAAATCAAGAGCTTTGCCTTTTGGCTCAGCTCCTCTTCACCACAACGGACCGATACAGCGACCGCATCACTGCCGACGCTGCACCTGTCCACCTGTCAATCTCACGCTGCACCTGTCAATCTCACGCTGCACCTGTCCACCTGTCATCTCACGCTGCACCTGTCCACCTGTCAATCTCACGCTGCACCTGCCACCTGTCACACCTGTCCCACTGTCACGTCAGCTGCATCTCACGCTGCACCTGTCCACCTGTCAATCTCACGCTGCACCTGTCACCTGTCTCTCACGCTGCACCTGTCACCTGTCATCTCACGCTGCACCTGTCCACCTGTCATCTCACGCTCTGTCACCTGCATCTCACGCTGCACCTGTCTCACCTGTCACTGTCAATCTCACGCTGCACCTGTCCACCTGTCAATCTCACGCTGCACCTGTCACCTGTACGCTGCACCTGTCACCTCAATCTCACGCTGCACTGTCCACTCACTCGTCACCTGCACCTGTTCACCTGTCAATCTCACGCTGCACCTGTCCACTGTCAACTCACGCTGCACCTGTCCACCTGTCACTCACGCTGCACCTGTTCACCTGTCAATCTCACGCTGCACCTGTCCACCTGTCAATCTCACGCTGCACCTGTCCACCTGTCAATCTCACGCTGCACCTGTTCACCTGTCAATCTCACGCTCCATCCTCCCCTCACTCGAGAACAAAACCCCGACACTTGAACTCGTCCACTTGAGGCAGAGACTCTCCACGACCTGGAGACGACAAGACGCCTTTTTCCAGTCGAGAACCTCGACCTTGGACTCGGAGGAGCTGATCTTCACCCCAGACGCTTCACACTCGGGTCAAACCGCCCCAGAGCTGCAGGTCCTGGTCTGATGAAGACAACAGGACAACATCATCTGCAAACATCAGAGTTGATCCTGACTGCACCTAGAAACTCTGTCCATAAAAACAATGAACAGAACTAGTGACAGGTGCGGCCCTGCCAGCACGTCCTGCACGTGTGAATTTCAGAAAAATAGATCCATCTTATGTTTTGATGCTCTGAGTGTTTCTGGGTAAGACATGAGTCTTATTGATCCTGGTGTTTGTCGTGGAAATACAAACGTGTTCAGATGTTTTCACTGTAGATCTGATCCAGTTTGATCGTCTTTCCCAGTGACAAACACAGAACCGAGCCGCTCACACGTCCAGTTAAGACTGTGGTTCCACGAGGTGACTCCGCCCACAAGCCTGTTAGGCCCCACATTCTCTCACACGACTAACGACAATCCTCCATGAACAAAAACATGACACAAAACTGAACACAGCCACAAGCCCTCTGAGATGTGCAGGAGCTTCATTAGAGAGTCTGAACCAGGACTAAACCTGGTCTGAACCAGGACTAAACCAGGACTAAACCAGGTCTAAACCAGGACCAAACCAGAACTAAACCAGGACCAAACCAGGACTAAACAAGGACCAAACCAGGTCTAATCCAGGTCTAATCCAGGTCTAAACCAGGATTAAAACTACAAATGTTCTCTTGTTGTTGTTGTCTCGTTGCTCTCGGTCTAAACTCCGCTCTGTCCTGGTTTGACGCTGGTTTCAAATCTCAAACCAAACCGACCAGAACAGGAGCATCGATCCCTGTGTGGTTTTTGTCCCTCCTGGTTTCCTGTCGTCTCTGAGCTCGTGCGGTTTAAACGAGAAAGAAAAGACGGTCAAGGAAAAACAGAAAGAAAAAATAGGTTTCAGAGGACTTTTTGAGGACTTTTCTCTATTCAAAACGCTTAAATGCTTAATTGTCATGGCAACAGATGATGCCACAGCACAAGGCAGGAAGAGTTTAACGCAATTTAATTATGTGTTTTTATTATTGACTAAAATGGGACTAAACCAGGACTAAACAAAGACCGAACCGTCATTTAACCAGGACTAAACCAGGACTAAACCAGGTCTAAACCATGATTAAACCAGTACTAAAGCAGGACTAAACCAGGACTAAATCAGGTCTATATCAGGCATAAACGAGGACCAAGGCAGAACTAAACTAAATATAAACCAGGATTAAACAACATCTAACTCAAATCCAACACAGTTAGGATTAAACCAGGACAGAACCAGGTCTAAACCAGGACTAAATCAGGCGTAAACAAGTACTAAGAAAGAACTTAACCAAGTCTAAACCAGGACTAAGCAACATCTAAGACAAATCTAAAACAACCAGGACTAAACCAGGACTGAACCAGGACTGAACCAGGACTAAACCAGGTCTAAACCAGGACCAAACAGAGAAAAATCAGTTCTAAGATAGGACAGAACCAGGACTAAACCAGGACTAAACCAGGCGTAAACAAGTACTAAGAAAGAACTTAACCAAGTCTAAACCAGGACTAAGCAACATCTAAGACAAATCTAAAACAACCAGGACTAAACCAGGACTGAACCAGGACCAAACAGAGAAAAATCAGTTCTAAGATAGGACAGAACCAGGACTAAACCAGGACTAAACCAGGCGTAAACAAGTACTAAGAAAGAACTTAACCAAGTCTAAACCAGGACTAAGCAACATCTAAGACAAATCTAAAACAACCAGGACTAAACCAGGACTGAACCAGGACTGAACCAGGACTAAACCAGGACTGAACCTGGACTAAACCTGGACTATACCAGGACTATACCAGGACTATACCAGGTCTAAACCAGGTCTAAACCAGGACTAAACCAGGTCTAAATCAGGTCTAAACCATGTCTAAACCAGGTCTAAATCAGGTCTAAACCAGGTCTAAACCAGGACTAAACCAGGACTAAATCAGGTCTAAAACAGGTCTAAACCAGGTCTAAACCAGGTCTAAAACAGGTCTAAACCAGGACTAAACCAGGTCTAAAACCAGGACTAAACCAGGTCTAAACCAGGTCTAAACCAGGACTAAACCAGGACTAAACTTGGACTGAACCAGGTCTAAACCAGGTCTAAACCAGGTCTAAACCAGATCTAAACCAGGTCTAAACCAGGTCTAAACCAGGTCTAAACCAGATCTAAACCAGATCTAAACCAGGTCTAACCCTGTGTGTGTTTAAATTGAGGTTCTGTCCCTTTAAGACTTTCTCCTCCGTCGTCATGGCAGCAGCAGCTCCGGCTGACGTTAAATCATCCACCACAGATTATATCAGAGAGAAGAGAAGAGGAGAGAGAAGAGAGAGGGAAGGAGAGAAGAGAGGGAGAAAGAACAGGAAGGAAGGAGGAGAGGGGAGAGAGAGAGAAGAGGAAGAATTGGAAGAGAGCAGAGAGAGAGAGAGAGAGAGGAGAGAGAGAGAGAGAGAGAGGAGAGAAGAGAGGGAGAAAGAGAACAGGAAGGAAGGAGGAGAGGAGAGAGAGAGAGAAGAGGAAGAATTGGAAGAGAGCAGAGAGAGAGAGAGGAGGGAGGAGAGAGAGAGAGAGAAGGAAAGTGGAAGGAAAGAAGAGAGAGAGGAGAGACTGAGAGCAAAGAGAGAGAGAGGGAGGAGAGGAGAGAGGGAAGAGGAGGAGGAGACGGGAGGGCATCTGACACACGAGGAGGCACCTGAACTTTAAACTGCACTTTTATTCTCTAAAAATAAACAAATAATCAATACAAACTATAAAAAACAAACAAACACCAGGACTAAACCAGGACTAAACCAGACTAAACCATAACTAAACCAGGACTAAACCAAAACTGAACCAGACTGAACCAGGACTAAACCAAAACTAAACCAGGACTAAACCAGATCTAAACCAGGACTAAACAGGACTAAACCAGGACTAAACCAGGACTAAACCAGGACTAAACCAAGACTAAACCAAGACTAAACCAGATCTAAACCAGGACTAAACCAGGACTAAACCAAGACTAAACCAAGACTAAACCAATCTAAACCAGGACTAAACCAGATCTAAACCAGGACTGAACCAGACTGAACCAGACTAAAACTAAGACTAACCAAGACTAAACCAAGACTAAACCACCAGACTAAACCAGACTAAACCAGACAGACTAAACCAGATCTAAAACCAGGACTAAACCAGGACTAAACCAGAACCAGGACTAAACCAAGACTAAACCAAGACTAAACCAAGACTAAACCAAGACTAAACCAGACTAAACCAGGACTAAACCAGATCTAAACCAGATCTAAACCAAAACTAAACCAGGACTAAACCAGGACTAAACCAAGACTAAACAAGAGTAAACCAGACTAAAACCAGGACTAAACCAGGACTAAACCAGATCTAAACCAGGACTAAACCAGGACTAAACCAGGACTAAACCAGGACTAAACCAAAACTAAACCAGGACTAAACCAGGACTAAACCAAGACTAAACCAAGACTAAACCAAGACTAAACCAAGACTAAACCAGGACTAAACCAGAAGTAAACCAGAACTAAACCAGGACTAAACCAGGACTAAACCAAGACTAAACCAAAACTAAACCAGGACTAAACCAGGACTAAACCAGGTCTAAACCAGGACTAAAACCAGTACTAAACCAGATCTAAACCAGGACTAAACCAGGACTAAACCAAACTAAACCAGGACTAAACCAAAACTAAACCAGGACTAAACCAGAACTAAACCAGGACTAAACCAGGACTAAACCAAAACTAAACCAGGACTAAACCAGGACTAAACCAGGACTACATCTCAGTCACAAACAAACTTCCTGGTCCAGTTTTTGCTCTAGTGACGTCACAACAGGAAAAACTGTTGATTGTTAAAGCTGCACTGTGTAACTTTTCTAGTGGAGGTTCCATCAAATGCTTTTCTTCAAATCTGGTTATGATCCTGGTCTGGACTCTCAGATCTGGTTATGATCCTGGTCTGGACTCTCAGATCTGGTTGTGATCCTGGTCTCTCTCAGATCTGGTTATCTGGATCTCTCTCAGATCTGGTTGTGATCCTGGTCTGGACTCTCAGATCTGGTTATGATCCTGGTCTGGACTCTCAGATCTGGTTATGATCCTGGTCTGGACTCTCAGATCTGGTTATGATCCTGGTCTGGACTCTCAGATCTGGTTGTGATCCTGGTCTGGACTCTCAGATCTGGTTGTGATCCTGGTCTGGACTCTCAGATCTGGTTATGATCCTGGTCTGGACTCTCAGATCTGGTTGTGATCCTGGTCTGGACTCTCAGATCTGGTTGTGATCCTGGTCTGGACTCTCAGATTCTGGTTGATCTGGTTGGACTCTCAGATCTGGTTGTGATCCTGGTCTGGACTCTCAGATCTGGTTGTGATCCTGGTCTGGACTCTCAGATCTGGTTGTGATCCTGGTCTGTCTGATGTCTGACTCTCAGATCTGGTTGTGGTCTGGACTCTCAGATCTGGTTATGATCCTGGTCTGGACTCTCAGATCTGGTTATGATCCTGGTCTGGACTCTCAGATCTGGTTGTGATCCTGGTCTGGACTCTCAGATCTGGTTATGATCCTGGTCTGGACTCTCAGATCTGGTTATGATCCTGGTCTGGACTCTCAGATCTGGTTATGATCCTGGTCTGGACTCATGTTGTTGTTGTTGTTTCAGGTGAAGCAGATCATGGAGGAATCTGTGACCAAGAAGTTTGTCCACGAAGACAGCAGCCACATCATCGCCCTCTGCTGTGAGTACTTTTACTACTATTACTATTACTACTACTGCTACTACTACTACTACTACTACTACTACTACTACTACTACTACTACTACTACTATTACTACTACTTTTACTACTACTATTTCTGCTGCTGTTATTGTTGTGTCTGTATCGTTCAAAACTGTAGAATCTCTGTAGTTTAACCTGAACTGAGACAGGTGAGACAGGTGAGACGGGTGAGACAGGTGAGACAGGTGAGACAGGTGAGACAGGTGAGACAGGTGAGACAGGTGAGACGGGAGACGTGAGACAGGGGAGACGGGTGAGACAGGTGAGACAGGGGAGACAGGTGAGACAGGGGAGACAGGGGAGACGGGTGAGACGGGTGAGACAGGTGAGACAGGGGAGACGGGTGAGACAGGTGAGACAGGGGAGACAGGGGAGACGGGTGAGGGAGACAGGTGAGACAGGGAGACAGGGTGAGACGGGTGAGACAGGTGAGACGGGGGAGACGGGTGAGACAGGTGAGACGGGGGGGACAGGTGAGACGGGGAGACAGACGGGTTGAGACAGGTGAGACAGGGGAGACAGGTGAGACGGGGGAGACGGGGCGAGACAGGGAGACAGGTGAGACAGGTGAGACAGGGGAGACAGGTGAGACAGGGGACAGGAGACAGGTGAGACAGGGGAGACAGGGGAGACAGGGGAGACAGGGGAACAGGGAGACAGGGAGACAGGGGAGACAGGTGAGACAGGGGAGACAGGTGAGACAGGTGAGACAGGTGAGAGTTTTGCAGATGTGTGACCTGGTTTATTGTTCTTGTCTCTGGATTAAATGTCGTGTAAATGACGTTCAGTATTTGTTCGTCAGTCTGCAGTGAAACATTTGAACCGTGGACTTTGTGGACACTTGTGGACACTTGTGGACTTTTGTGGACACTTGTGGACTTGTGGACTCTTGTGGACACTTGTGGACTTTTGTGGACTTGTGGACACTTGTGGACTTTTGTGGACTCTTGTGGACTTTTGTGGACATTTGTGGACACTTGTGGACTTTTGTGGACTTTTGTGGACACTTGTGGACTTTGTGGACTTGTG
>NW_026571541.1:37585844-37601437 GCF_026225935.1 Boleophthalmus pectinirostris
ACCAGGACTAAACCCAGGACTAAACCAGGACTAAACCTAAACCAGGTCTAAACCAGGTCCATAAACCAGACCAGGTCTAAACCAGGTCCTAAACCAGGACTAAACCAGGTCTAAACCAGGTCTAAACCAGACCTAAACTAAACCAGGACTATAAACCAGGTCTAAACCAGGACTAAACCAGGCTAAACCAGGTCTAAACCAGTCTAAACCAGGTCTAAACCAGTCTAAACCAGTCTAAACCCAGGAAAACCAGGTCTAAACCAGCTACCAGGAAAACCAGGACTAAACCAGGTCTAAACCAGGTCAGGTCTAAAACCAGGGTCCAGGAAACCAAGTCCAGGGACTAAACCAGTAAACCAGGTCTAAACCCTAAACCAGGTCTAAACCAGGACTAAACCAGTCAAACCAGGCTAAACCCTAAACCAGGACTAAACCAGGTCTAAACCAGGTCTAAAACCAGGTCTAAACCAGGTCTAAACCAGGACTAAACCAGGTCTAAACCAGGACTAAACCAGGTCTAAACCAGGAAAACCAGGTCTAAACCAGGTCTAAACCGGGGTCTTGTTGTGCAGAGTCGACACGTCAGATCAGGTCTCCCTGTCGGAGCCGTCTCCATGGAAACGCAGGATTCAGACCGAACGCACTTCCCAGAAAAACGACAAATTTAGAAACACCCCTCCCCCCCTCCCCCTCCACTCACACACTCCTCCCTCACCCCGTCTCCATCTCTCCATCTCTCCATCTCTCCATCTCTCTCTTTTCCATCTCTCTCTTTTCCATCTCTCTCTCTCTTTCTTTGCCTTTTTCTCTAACCATTCCTGACCCCTCCTCCCTCTCTCTTTGTCTTTCCTCTTTCCTACTTCTCTTCCTCCTTCCTTTTTTGTTCTCTTTCTCTCTTTCTTCCCCTCTCGCTCTATCCCTTCATCATTTCAAGACTTTGTGATCTCTTCTTCCCTCTCTCTCCATCTCTCGCTCTATCAATTCATCACTTCTAAACTTTGTATTATATTCTTTTATCTCTCCTCTCTCTCTCTCCCTTTCTCTTTTCTTATGTCTCCTCCTCTCTCTCTCTCCTCCTCTTCTTTTATCTCTGCTTCTCTTTCTTCTCTCCTTTTCCCTGTCTCTCTCCATCTTTTCCTCTCTTCTTTTTTCTCTCTCTCCGTCTCTCTTCTTCTCTCTCCTCTCCCTCTCCACCTCCCTCCTCTCTCCTCTCCTCTCCCTCTCTCTCTTCTCCTCTCTCCTCTCCCTCTCTCTCTTCTCCTCTTTCTCTCCCTCTCTCCACCTCTCTCTTCTTTTCTCTCCTCTTCTCTGTGTCTCCTCCTCTCTCCTCTCTTCTTTTCTCTCTCCTCTCTCTCTCACTCTTCTCCTCTTCTCTCTCCACCTCTCCTCTCCTCTTTCTCTCCCTCTTTCCTATTCGTTTCTCTCTTTTCTCTTCCTCTCTTCTCTCTCCACCTCTCTTCTCTTTCTCTCTCTTCTCCTCTTCTCTCTCCCTGTCTCCCTCTTCTCCTCTCTCTCCTCTCCTCTTTTCTCCCTCTCCCTCTTTACTCTCATCTCCCTTCTCCTCTCTCTCTTCTTCGCTCCCTCTCTCCTCTCTTTCTCCTCCTCTCTCCTCTTTCCTCTCTCTCCTCTCCTCTTTCTCTCCCTCTCTCCTATTCGTTTCTCTCTTCTCTCTCCCTCTTTCCTCTCTTCTCTCTCCACCACTCTTCTCTTTCTCTCTCTTCTCTCCTCTCTCTCTCTTCTTTCTCTTCTTCTCTCCTCTTTCTCTTCTTTCTTCGTTTCTCTCTCCTCTTCTCTCTCTCCTCCTCTCTTCCCTTCTCTCTCCTCTCTCTCTTCTTTGCTCCCTCTCTCCTCCTCCCTGCTGTCTTTCTCCTCCCTCTCTTCTTTCCTCTCTCTCTTTCCTCTCTCCCTCTCTCTCTTCTCTCTCTCTTCTCTCTCCTCTCTTTTCCTCTCTCTTCTCTTCTCTCTGTTCTTCACATCATTGACGTGTCTCTGTTTTTTTACTTTTACTACATCTCGTCTTTTACACTCTGGAGTTTATGAGCGATAAAAACATCCGTCGGTGAATCCTTCCTTTTCTAACGTTTCCTCGTCTCCATGGCGATGTTAATACTTTCTCTCCAATGTTCCACGTTTGGCATTAAAGGTTGTATAGAGGATTTTTTTTGTTTTTGTTTCAAATTGTCAATGAAAGTTTAAAATACCATAACAGAGACGCAGCAGCCTTGTAATTATGATGACCAAAAAAAAAAAAGAATGAAAATCTATCAACTGTGGACGTGTTGAGGCCAGAGAAACATCAGCCAATAGAAAACGAGGCTGCCTCATTTTCTATTGGCTGTTGGGTTGTCAATCAAACTCCCTACATTTCTAGTGTAACTGACTCGTCGCCGCGCGGGGATTACGTGCTTCTTTATGCGGTTCTTAGAGGCTTTTTTCAAACTGCAGCTTCGTCACAGTTCTAAAAACAGGTCTAAAAACAGGACTAAACCAGGTCTAAAACCAGGACTAAACCAGGTCTAAAACCAGGACTAAACCAGGTCTAAAACCAGGACTAAACCAGGTCTAAAAACAGGACTAAAAGTGACCAGGACTAAACCAGGTCTAAAAACAGGACTAAACCAGTCTAAAACCAGGTCTAAAACCAGGACTAAACCAGGTCTAAAACCAGGACTAAACCAGGTCTAAAAACAGGACTAAACTCTAAAAACACAGGTCTAAAACAGGACTAAACCAGTCTAAAAACCAGGTCTAAAACCAGGAAACAAACTAAACAGGTCTAAAACCAGGACTAAACCAGGTCTAAAAACACTAAACCAGGTCTAAAACTAAAACCAGGTCTAAACCAGACCAGGTCTAAACCAGGTCTAAAACCAGGACTAAACCAGGTCTAAAACCAGGACTAAACCAGGTCTAAAAACAGGACTAAACCAGGTCTAAAATCAGGACTAAACCAGGTCTAAACCAGGTCTAAAAACAGGTCTAAAAACAGGACTAAACCAGGTCTAAAAACAGGACTAAACCAGGTCTAAAAACAGGACTAAACCAGGCCTAAAACTAAAAGGTCTACCAGGTCTAAAAACAGGAAAACTAAACAGGTCAGGTCTAAAAACAGGACTAAACCAGGTCTAAAAACAGGACTAAACCAGGTCTAAAAACAGGACTAAACCAGGTCTAAAAACAGGACTAAACCAGGTCTAAAACCAGGACTAAACCAAGTCTAAGCCAGGTCTAAAAACAGATCTAAAAACAGGACTAAACCAGGTCTAAAAGCGGGTCTAAAACCAGGTCTAAAAACAGGATTTAGCCAGGACTTAACCATGCCAGCAGACCGCCCACCGCGCCTCCTCCCAGACGCAGCCCAGTTCCTTTCGCTTCTCCGTGTTTGATAGAACTTTAAAGAAAGCAAAGGTTTCCATCCTGCAGGACTTGCGGCCGGGAGCAAGACTGAAAATGCCGTCCCGCACAGATCTCTGCTATAAAACCACCTGTAACTGAATAAATGTAAAGTAGAGCTGTTTAATGTCACACTGTGGAACATTCCAGACAGATCAGTGTCTCTATGGCAGGTGAGTCAAACTCATTTTGGTCCGGGGGCCGTATCCAACCTACTTTGATCTCAAAGGGGCCGGATCAGAAAACTCATGTCATATAAACCCCAAAAATAATAATAAGTTCAAATATTTGTGCAGAGAAACACAAATCTATTACAGAAATCTTTTTAAATTGATGAACTCTTTCTTATTATAATATTATATTATTATGAACAACCTGAAACTTTAAGAAAAATTCAATTTCAACACAATGTTTTAACATCAACTTGTTTGCAAATAGGAATAAGTCCATTTTTGTTGTAAAATCCTGCACTCGGCTCCACTTTTCTCATGTTGGACATTTTTCTGATGAGGGTGTCACGGTCAACAGTCAAAACGATCGTCCTTTAAGAGCGTTTGGAAAGAGACAAGTCTTCATTTGTGCTGCTCTGGTGGGAGGGGCCACGTACAGAGACGCTGGAGACGCTGCTGTGATAAACACCACAGAAAATTAACAAGATTTTAATAGAAAATATAATGAAAATATTTTTGTAGAAAATCACCCAAGGGCCACATTAAAGGTCTTGGGGGGCCGGATCTGGCCCCTGGGCCTTATGTTTGACACCTGTGCTCTATGGAGATGAGAGCAACAGAAAACTGTCTTAACGCTGTTTAAATAATTTGATTAAGTCTCATAAAGTCTGTGTGTTCTTCAGTTAAACCTGATGTTCCTCCGAGTCAAACACGAAGCTCATCTCCACGTTAGCACTGTTAGCACTGTTAGCTCTGTTAGCAGCTAATCTGTGCTCAGACTGAGGTCGCTCTGACACTGTCGCACTTTTATCACTTTTTTTTGTTTAGTTTACGTTTAAATAATTTAAATCCTCCTGATCTTTGTTAAAGCAGATTTAAAAGAGAAGCCTTTTGTTCTCGCTCCACGTTAGCACTGTTAGCTCGATTAGCTCTGTTAGCGTTAGTGGCTAATCTCGGCTCATATCAGGCTGAACTCTCACACTGTCACACTTTTATCAAGAGTCTTTTTTTTTAGTTTAGTTTCAGTTTAAAAGTTTAAATCCTGATGCGTTTTGTTTTTAAAGAGACGGAGTTTTAGTTCTCTGGGGTTTTTAACTGTAACACAACATATTTAGATCATTGTGTTTCCTGTTATTGTTTTGAAAATGCTGTTATGTGTAATCAGTAGTGTTGTGGTACTCGAGATGCTCTTGGTCTCGTCTCGGACTTGACCGTGTTTGGACTCGGTCTTGTCTCAGTCTTGAAGGTGTTTGGTCTCGGTCTTGTCTCAGTCTTGAAGGTGTTTGGTCTCGGTCTCGTCTCGGACTTGACCGTGTTTGGACTCGGTCTTGTCTCTCACTCGAGGTCTGACTCTCGTTAAGTTTGATCATATTTCATTACGGCCGCTGCTGTTGGCAATAAACTTGTGCTGTTGTGTCTCTCTGCAGCCTGTGTGCTCGTCTGGAGTCGTGTACCAGCGTGTATCACAGGGCAGGTTAAACTTTTAAAACATCCTACTTGTCCTTAATCCATGTATCATTTGTTCATTCATTTTTTAATATAAAACCAAAAGTAAGAAAATGAAAAAACAACTGTTTTCTTCATGATTTATCTCCAAAACCAAAATGAAAAAAACAGATAATGATTCGGTTTTTTTTCAGTTTTCGTTTTTGTGTTAAAATTTTCCCGTTTACGTGACTTTTGTGACTGCAATGCCAAACTGAACCAGGAACTGAACCAGGACTGAACCAGGACTGATCCAGATCCGGGACCAGGCCGGGACCAGAGTGGACTCGAGCTTTGACTCTGAGCCTCAGCTTCGAGCTCCGGCCCTGCTGTGGGCTCTGAGCCTCCGCTCTGGTCCCGGCCTGGTCTTGGTCTCAGTCCTGGTCTAGTCCCGGCCTGGTCTTGGTCTCAGTCCTGGTCTGGTTCCGGTCTGGTTCCGGTTTGGTCTTGGACCTGGATCAATCCTGGTTCACTTTGGCATCGCAATCACGGAAGTCATGTAAACAGGAAACGGCCGTTATCCGTTTTTTCCCATTTTTTGTTTAAACACAAAATCGAATCATTATCTGTTTTTTCATTTTGGTTTTGGAGACAAATAATGAAGAAAACTGTTGTTTTTTCGTTTTCTTATTTTTGGTTTTATATTGTAAAACTAATGAACGAATGATACATGGATTGTTCATCTGCCTCACGTCAGAGCCGCTCTCCCTACGTACAAGACTCATCCTCAATGCGCTGATGAGAAGAGCAAAACAAGAAGAGCGAAACAAAAACTAATCTAAATTTATGTTGCAGTGTTGGCACAGAGCAGACCTGCCGCGACATGTGGCTGTTGTTTACGTCATAAAAGTGCACATCCAATCCATCTGTTTGTAACGACGGGTGTTTGTTTTGGTAAATGTGCAGATGCTGCTCAATATCAGCACAAAACTCCAGTAAAGAAAACAGGTTTAAAAATCCCACACACTTTCTTCACTTTGTTCAGTTTTGTGTCGGATTAAAGAAGAGGTTCTCAAACTGTGGGTCAGGGTCCAAAAAAAGGAGTGCAGAGTGTTTCAGTGCAGTTTGCTTGGTTTATTTTAAGATTAAATCAATCAAAATGGAGACAGATTTATAAAAAACATTGTTATATAAATGTGCCAAAATAACTGTAAAATACAAATAACTGTTGAAAGATAAAAAGCTGGTCTTGATTTAGTCTTGATGGGTCGTGGTCTCGACCTTCGGAGGTCTCGGTCTTGTCTCGGTCTGGACTCACGGTCGGTCGGTCTGGACTCACGGAGGTCTCGGTCTTGTCTCGGTCTGGACTCACGGAGGTCTCGGTCTTGTCTCGGTCTGGACTCACGGAGGTCTCGGTCTTGTCTCGGCTGATCTGACTGATCCAGGTCTGGGACCAGACCGGGACCAGACCGGGACCAGGGCGGACTCCGAGCTTTGACTCCGAGCCTCCGCGGGGTTCGAGCCTCAGCTTCGAGCTCCGGCCCTGCCGTGGGCTCTGAGCCTCCGGTCTGGTCCTGGACCTGGTCCATTTGAACCAAAAGCTCTTAGTTCGGTTCGTTTTCGTTGGTGTGAAAGCGTCATTTAGGACGCTGCTCCACCTCAGAACGAGCCGTGGTTCTTGAGCGCGGAGGACAGGAGCAGCCCGTCCGGACCTGTAGTCCACAGAACATTCTCGCTTTCCCCGCACGGAACCAGCGCACAGACGATGACACGGAACCACTCGGACCACTGGTCCCAGTCTCATTTCCGCTCTGGTCCCGGCTGGTCCCAGTCTGGTCCCGGTCTGGTCCCAGAACTGGATCAGTCCAGGTTCAGTCCGTACGTGGTGCAAAAGTTCGGCATCACAGTCACTGAAGTCACGTAAACGGGAAACGGCCGTTATCTGTTTTTTCCATTCTTCATTTAAACATAAAATCGAAAACTGAAAAAACGAATCGTTATCCGTTTTTTCATTTTGGTTTTGGAGACAAATAATGAAGAAAACTGTTGTTTTTTCGTTTTCTTATTTTTTTTTATATTGAAAAACTAATGAACGAACGACACACGGATTTCCTCTCTTCTTTTATTCCTCCCTCTCTTCTCTTCTTTTACTTCTCTCTTTTCTCTTCCCTCTTTCCTCCAGATTATAAATGTTTTATTGTCAGAGGATCGGGAAGTGCACGTTAGCATACTAGTTGTTGGCTCTGGCCTCTGAAGGTTGTGAAAAGCTCTTATGAAAGAAAACGTGGGTGGGGGAAGAACTTTGGGCCTCTGCAAACCCGTCTAGTTTTGTTTTGGAGACTTTAATCTGCTTTGTTCCACCCGCCTGTTTCCATGGAGACGGGCGGGTTAAGCTCCGGGTCAGATCTGTGGAGAGGCGACCCCACGCACAATCGATATCGTGTAGGTTTCCCAAGCCGTTCCCGTCGATAAAAACGCTCCCGCTGTGCTGTGCGCGAAATCCCACGGAGATAATCACGTTTAAAGTCATACCGCGGAACATTTTAGACCAAACAGTAACATCTCTATGGAAGCGAGTAAGAAATGTTCCACGGCGCGGCTTTCCGAAGTGATCTGACAGACCACAGAACACGAGGCTGAGTGCTGTTGGGTTCACCACAGAGGCAAGGACTAAAGCAGGACTAAAACAAGTCTAAACCAGGACTAAACCAGGTCTAAAGCAGGACTAAAGCAGGACAGGACTAGGACTAAACCAGGTCTAAAGCAGGACAGGGCTAGGACTAAACCAGGACTAAACCGGGTCCAAACCAGGACTAAGACAGAACTAACGCAGGACTAACGCAGGACAGGACTAGGACTAAACCAGGACTAAACCGGGTCTAAACCAGGTCCAAACCAGGACTAAAACAGAACTAAACTAGGTCTAAAGCAGGACAGGACTAGGACTAAACCAGGACTAAACCAGGTCTAAAGCAAGACAGGACTAGGACTAAACTAGGACTAAACCGGGTCTAAACCAGGTCCAAACTAGGACTAAAACAGAACTAAACCAGGTCTAAAGCAGGACAGGACTAGGACTAAACCAGGACTAAACCAGGACTAAACTGGGTCTAAACCAGGTCTAAAACAGAACTAACGCAGGACTAAAGCAGGACTAAAAACAGGACTAAAAACGGACTAAATCAGGACTAAAGCAGGACTAAACCAGGACTGAATCAAGACTGAACCAGGACTGAAACAGAAATAACGCAGGACTAAAGCAGGACAGGACTAGGACTAAACTAGGACTAAACCAGGACTAAACCAGGTCTAAAGCAGGACTAAAGCAGGACTGAATCAAGACTGAACCAGGACTAAACCAGGTCTAAACCCGTGAGTCTGAGTCCTGTGGTTCACTGCAGAGACGTTACTTCACATCGGCCCAACGCGGCGGAAAAGATACAGGTGCGGATGCGGTCGCCATGACGACGCGGACGACCTCTTGACCTCTGCATCCCCCTCACCCCCTCCCACGCCCAGGTAAAAATAGCCCCCGAGCCGTGAGAACGAAACCGCCGTCTATAAAAGGTTAAATCGATGTGGCAGGGTGGTTAGCCCGTCTCCTCCTCACTGTGACGAGGTTGTGGGTTCGACTCCTCGTCTCACTCACACTGTCCACGTTTACATGATGTTTTTAAATTTCAAATTAGTTGTTCTGAATGAAATTTAAATATTCTTCTTCAAGTTTTACATGGAAATAACTGGAAGAAAACACACACTTCAGCTGCTCCCGGCTTTTCTGAGGTTGTGGGTTCGACTCCCTGGTCTCTGTGTGTTGTGGTGTAGTGGTAGAGTGGTTAGCGTGTCTCGGGGAGGTTGTGGGTTCGACTCCCTGGTCTCTCTCTAAGGTGTGGTGTAGTGGGAGAGTGGCTGGTGTGTCTCGGGGAGGTTGTGGGTTCGACTCCCTGGTCTCTGTGAGGTGTGGTGTAGTGGCAGAGTGGTTGGCGTGTTTTGGGGAGGTTGTGGGTTCGACTCCCTGGTCTCTTTGTGTGTTGTGGTGTAGTGGCAGAGTGGTTAGCGTGTCTCGGGGAGGTTGTGGGTTCGATTCCTTGGTCTATCTCTAAGGTGTGGTGTAGTGGCAGTGTGGTGAAACTGTCTTGGGGAGGTTGTGGGTTCGACTCCCTGGTCTCTCTCAGGTTGTGTTGCAGTGGCAGAGTGGTTAGCGTGTCTCGGGGAGGTTGTGGGTTCGATTCCTTGGTCTATCTCAGGTGGTGGTGCAGTGGCAGAGTGGTTAGCGTGTCTCAGGGAAGTTGTGGGTTCGACTCCCTGGTCTCTCTCTAAGGTGTGGTGCAGAAGCAGAGTGGTTGGCGTGACTTGGGGAGGTTGTGGGTTCGACTCCCTTGTCTCTTTGTGTGTTGTGGTGTAGTGGCAGAGTGGTTAGCGTGTCTCAGGGATGTTGTGAGGTTCGACTCCCTTGTCTCTTTGTGTGTTGTGGTGTAGTGGCAGATTGGTTAGCGTGTCTCGGGGAGGTTGTGGGTTCGACTCCCTGGTCTCTCTCTAAGGTGTGGTGCAGTAGCAGAGTGGTTGGCGTGACTCGGGGAGGTTGTGGGTTCGACTCCCTTGTCTCTTTGTGTGTTGTGGTGTAGTGGCAGAGTGGTTAGCGTGTCTCAGGGAGGTTGTGGGTTCGACTCCCTGGTCTCTCTCAGATTATGTTGCAGTGGCAGAGTGGTTGGCCTGTCTCGGGGAGGTTGTGGGTTCGACTCCCTGGTCTCTCTGTGAGGTGGTAGTGCAGTGGCAGAGTGGTGAGCGTGTTTCGGGGAGGTTGCAGGTTCGATTTCTGTGAATGGGCTGTTACTACGTGTGGTCTGGCGGTGACTCACTCGACGCAGACGGACTCAGAATGAGCTGTTTAAAAAAGATATTTTTAGCTCAGGATTAACGACGACTGCTGAAAGATAATTACTCTTAAAACAGAACCAGGACTAAAACAGAACTGAACCAGGACTAAAACAGAACTGAACCAGGACTAAAACAGGACTGAACCAGGACTAAAAACAGGACTAAAAGGACTAAACCAGGACTGAACCAGGACTACCAGAACTAAAGCAGAATTGAACTCGGACTAAAGCAGGTCTAAACCATGACTAAACAAGGTTTAAACCAGGTCTAAACCAGGACCGAACCAGGTCTAAACCAGGACTGAACCAGGACTAAACCAGGACTAAACCAGGACTGAACCAGGACTAAACCAGGACTAAACCAGAACTCAACCAGGACTAAACCAGGACTAAACCAGGTCTAAACCAGGACTGAAACCAGGTCTTAACCAGGACTGAACCAGGACTGAACAAGGACTGACCCAGAACTAAACCAGGACTGAACCAGGACTGAACCAGGACTAAACCAGGACTGAACCAGGACTAAACCAGAACTAAACCAGGTCTAAACCAAGACTGAACCAGGACTAAACCAGGACTAAACCAGGACTAAACCAGGACTGAACCAGGACTGAACCAGGTCTAAACCAGGTCTAAACCAGGACTGACCCAGGACTAAACCAGGTCTAAATCTCCATGTCTCAGTAGTTGCTCTTGTCTCTTCTTGTCCTGATCCAGCTCATGATGATTCTAAAACAAATTCAGGAGATTTTCACTTCTGTCCCGTCAGTTTTTTCCTGTTCACACTGTGTGAAAACAAAACCCAGACTAAACCAGAACAGCGCCTCAGACAGAGCAGTGCCTCCGGTTAGCGTCACGCCCCGGGCACTGACATCAGGTGTAACATATCGACCACCGCCGCGCGAGGAGTGAGTGACGGACGCACCGCGAGGCTCTCCGGGCGGACGTGACGGGCGCCGTGTAAATCCACTGTGTTATTATTGCTCCTGTCGCCTCGCACCCGTCGCGCACCCGTCGCCTCGCACCCGTCGCCGCGCTCCTGTCGCCTCGCACCCGTCGCCGCGCTCCCGTCGGTGCGCTCCTGTCGCCGGTGGTGTTGTTTACATTATTCACCGTGACACGTTCAGTATTTAAATAAACACGAGTTCTGATTTGTACAGAGAATAAACGTCCAATAACACAAACGCACAACACAGACGCACACAAAGATACAGAGATACACACACACACAGATACACACACACACAGAGACACACACACACAGACACACACAGATACACACACACACAGAGACACACACACACACACACACACACACACACACACACAGATGCAGAGAGACCTGAGGTACAGCTATATTAAACTCATCCATCAACACAAACACACAGACGCACAATGACAGACACACACACACACACACACAGAGACACATACAAACACACACACATAAACTGGCACATACAGGCACACAAACACACACACAACACACACACACACATACACACACAAACTCACACAAAACTCACACACACGGGTTTTGAGGGAGATACATTAGTGATGTCATTGTTGGAGCTGGAGTCTGTAGAACTTAAACATTTGACACACAATCTGTGGACTAAACCAGAACTAAACCAGGACTACACCAGGACTAAACCAGAACTAAACCAGGACTACACCAGGACTAAACCAGAACTAAACCAGGACTAAACCAGGACTAAACCAGACTAAACAGGACTAAACCAGGACTAAACCAGGACTACACCAGGACTAAACCAGAACTAAACCAGGACTAAACCAGAACTAAACCAGGACTAAACCAGGACTACACCAGGACTAAACCAGGACTACACCAGGACTAAACCAGGACTAAACCAGGACTAACCAGGACTAACCAGACTAAACCAGGACTAAACCAGGACTAAACCAGAACTAAACCAGGACTACACCAGGACTAAACACTAACAGGACTAACCACCAGACTAAACAACCAGGACTAAACCAGGACTAAACCAGGACTAAACCAGGACTAGGACTACACAGGACTACACCAGGACTAAACCAGGACTAAACCAGGACTAAACCAGGACTGAACCAGGACTAAACAGGACTAAACCAGGACTAAACCAGGACTAAACCAGGACTACAGGAACCAGGACTAAACCAGGACTAAACAGGTTAAACCGGACTAACCAGGACTAAACCAGGACTAAACCAGGTCTAAACCAGGACTAAACCAGGAACCAGGTCTAAACCAGGACTAACAGGACTAAACCAGGACTAAACCAGGATTGAACCAGGACTAACTCAGGTGTGGTGTTTGTGTGCTGTTGTTTTAGCCTCATTTAATCTTCCTCTTTCACTGCAGAAGAATCACTCCTTTAATGAACCAGAGCGTTACCGTGGCAACACAGCAGAGAGCGTGGGGATCTCCCGAGACGCTTCCTCCTCTCTCTCTTTCTCTCTCTCTCTTCCACCCTCTTTTCCTCTCCTCTTCTCTCTCTCCTTCCTACTCTCTTCTCCTCTTCTCTTTTCTCTCTTTTCCTCTCTTCTCTCGTCTCTCCCTCTCTTTCTTTCTTTCTCCTTCTCTCTCTTTTCCTTCCCTCCTTTTCTCTCTTTCTCTTTTTCTCTCCTCTTCTATTCTCTCTCTCTCTTTCTCTACTCTCTTTTCCTCTCTCTCTCTTCCTTCCCTTGTCTTCTCTCTCTCTCTCTTGCTCCTCTGTCTTCTGTCTGTCTCTTCTCTCTCTCTCTCTCTCTCTCTCCCCTCTTTTTTCTCTCTACCCCTCTTTCTTCTCCTCTCTTTTTCCTATCCCCTCTCTTTCTTCTTCTCTTTCTTCTCTCTCCTCTCCTCTCCTTTCCTCTCTCCTTCTCTTCCTTTCTCTCTCCTCTCTTTTCTCTTCTCTTTCTCCCTCCTTCTTCTCTCTCTGTTTCTCCCTTTCTCTCCCCTCTCTGTCCTCTCCTTTCCTCTCTCCCTTTCGCTCTTTTCTCCTCTTTCTCTCTCCTTCTTTTCTCTCTCCCTCCCTTTCTCTCTCCTCTCTCTCTTCCTCTTCACTCTCTCTCCCTTCCTCCCTTTCTCTTTTCCCCTCTCTTCCTCTCTCATCTCTTTCTCTCTCCCTCTTGTCTCTCTCCTTTTCTTTCTCCTCTTTCTTTCTTTCTTTCTTTCTTCCTCTTCTCCCTCCCTCCTTTTCTCTCTCCCTTCCTCTCCCTTCCTCTCTCCCTTTTTCTCTTCTCTTTCTTTCTCCCCTCTTTTTCTTCTCTCTTCTCTCCTCTGCACCCTCCTTCATCCCTCTCTCTTCTCTCCTCTCTTCCTCGTTCTCTCGTTTCCTTCGCTCGTCGTTTAATCATTAATCTTTAAACTGTTTGTGTCCAAACGAACGTGACGTCGTTTAAACGTTTCACCCAGAAACACAACAGAAAACACCCCGGTCCACCTTGTGATGTCATCATGTGGTGATACAGGACGTGCTCCACTGTGTTTTTAAACACCACACACCTTCACTACTACTGCTACTACAATACTACTACTACTACTACTACTACTACTACTACTATTACTATTAATACTGCTACTACAATTCTACTACTACTACTACTACTACTACTACTACTACTACTACTACTACTACTATTAATACTGCTATTAATACTGCTACTACAATTCTACTACTACAACTACTAATACTACTATTAATACTAACACTGCTACTACACTACTACTACTACTACTACTACTACTACTACTTAATACTGCTACTACAATACTACTACTACTACTATTACTATTAATACTGCTACTACAATTCTACTACTACAACTACTAATACTACTATTAATACTAACACTGCTACTACACTACTACTACTACTACTACTACTACTACTACTATTAATACTGCTACTACAATTCTACTACTACTACTACAACTACTACGACTACTATGACTACTACGACTACAACTACTACGACTACTAGTGCAACTACTACTACAACAACAACAACAACTACTAATACTACTAATACTGCTACTACAATACTACTACAAGTACTAATACTACTACTACAACTACTACTACTTCTACTACAACTACAACTACTACTACTACTACTACTACTACTACTACTACTACTACTAATACTACTACATCTACTACTACTACTACTACTACTACTACTACTACTACTACTACAACTACTACAGGCCGCGATACGATACACACCTCGATACGCAGGCCGCGATACGATACACACCTCGATACAGTGCACTTTCGATTCGATATGATATATTTTTCTAATTTATTCGATACGGTTCAATAAAAAATCAAGGCTAAATCGTGGCTGTGATACTAAAGGTCGTTGTTAAATCACGTCTTGTGCAAAGTTCATATGAAACACAAACATTTTAATCATCAAAACAGTGAAAATGTGTCGCATAAATGAGTTTTCTTCCTCTGAACAAACAACAAAACTGTAACTGTAACAAAATAATTTAGTAAAACACACCTAAAAATACTCTTGGTGATATATCGATACAGTAGCCCACGATATCGATACTGTATCACAAGCATGTCCAAACTATGGCCCGGGGGCCAAATGCGGCCCTCAGACAAATTTTTCTTGGCCCTCAGGCTTCCAGGTGAATTGGTCCAAATGACCTTGCATCAATTGAAAAATATTTTTTTACTGCAAGTTTTTTGAGAATCTACCTTGATAAAGCTTATATTTCATATTTAGTGTGTGATTTTAAGGATTTTAGCATGAATAAAGACTGATGGTTCATACTAACATGTTAAACATGCACATATTTCAATTATTCACTGAATTGAGCACCAGTGTACGGCCCTCGATCGGCCTCTGCTTCATGTGTGTTTAGATATGTGGCCCTTGATGAAAAAAGTTTGGACACCCCTGCTGTATCATCACATTAAACAATACGATATATTGATATTCCGATATTTTTGCACACTCCGACTCTGACCTCTGACCTGTGTGGTGTCCCCTCAGCGTCGGTGGAGGCGTGTCTGGGGCACCTGCTGAAGCGGCGGGCGGCCGGGTTCCTCCGCAGCGACAAAACGGCCGCACTCTTCACCAAAGTGGGGAAAGTTTACGACGTCGCCGCAGAAATCTGCACCAAAGTCCAGGAACAACTGAACCAGCAGAGCGAGCTCACCAGGTGAACTATGACCTCTGACCCCCTCTGACACTCTGACCCTCTGACCCCTTCTGATCCTCTGACCCTCTGACCCCTTTTGACACTCTGACCCCTTCTGATCCCTCTGACCCCTTCTGACCCTCTGACCCTCTGACCCTCTGACCCTCTGACCCCTTTTGACACTCTGACCCTCTGACCCTGACCCCTTCTGATCCCTCTGACCCTTCTGACCCTCTGACCCTCTGACCCTCTGACCCTCTGACCCTCCTGACCCCTCTGACCCTCTGACCCTCTGACCCTCTCTCTGACCTTCTGACTTTTGACACTTTGACCCCTCTGACCCCTTCTGACACTGACCCCTCTGACCCCCTCTGACCCTCTGACCTCTGACCCTCCCTGACCCTCTGACCCTCTGAACCCCTCTGACCCTCTGACCCCTCTGACCCTTCTGACCCTCTGACCCTCTCTGACACCCCTTCCTGACCCCTTTCTGACCCTCTGACCCCTTCTGACACCCCTCTGACCCCTGACTGACCCCTCTGACCCCTTCTGACACCTTCTGACCCTCTGACCCCTCTGACC